>NC_081414.1:281862951-282125451 GCF_030272615.1 Cryptomeria japonica | reverse complement strand
AAAGGATGACAGTTGATTTCAGTTGTTCGCTTGGACAGGATTAAGTCTGAGTAAGTGAATCAAAGTGACCTATTGTGACTTAGACAATTGATGCAATTGCTCAATGAAGTCAAGGTATCTGAAGCAAAATACTCATTGAGACTTAGAGAATTGATGTAATTGCCCATTTTGATTGTGTTTGATTGGTTGATCAATTGATTGTGTTTGCATTGTAGGTTATTTGTGGTGAATCATAGCAGCCCCGTTGAGACTAGGTCATTGTGATAAATGCCTTTTGTAGTCTAGGATTGCCATAATCGATTACCTATTGAGACTCAAAGATACTTGATTAGAAAGTATCCGTTGATAGTCTAGGTGTGCATGAGTCAATGTACTTAGATGGGGAGGGTGAGGGGGGGATTCAGTGTTAGGTAGAAGGGATGGAGGACCTAGGACTCATTCCTATGAAAGAAGATCGAAAAAAAAGAGTATCCATTGTCATTACCATGTATGAATGATATGCAGCAATATGGATGTATGGATGGATGGAATGCAACAAAATGCTATGTATACAGATGAGATGAAATGACTATCCATAGATTATTCATAGTGCTTAATTTTCATCATCGAGCATGGTAGTATCGTTCTTGGTCGAGGTAGCAGGAACCAATTTTGAGCATTTCACCTGTAAGCAAGCATCACAAATAAGGAAAGTTACCCTCCATTCTGGTTCATGCACAAATGGTCGAGGTATACGTTGTAGTCAGTAAGCCATAGTGATCTATGACTGTATTTTGCATAGGATCACGTAGCTTAGTGAACTTTCCACGTAGACACCATTTGTAAATGCCCCAAAACTTCATTGGAACAATCCATAGATAACAAACAAAGAAAAAGATATCAGGAGCCATCCCAACTACTCTAATCACTTGTGGATATCCCAGAGTAACATAGGAACCTGATATAAATAAATAAATAATTAACAAATCGACCAAGTGCTTATCAGCTAAACAAAATTTTCTTGTCAAAGAAAATATTACCATGTCTTGGTTTGTGAGGAAGGATGCATCCTTGTGAAGACAGTTATGTATATATGTTTTGATTGGTTGGTTGATTTGATAAGTGGTCTTTGTTTGAGTAGCTCAAAATGTTTGTTTGGTGTCTGTTGCAATGTTTATGTACAAGGAATAATATGCTTTGCAATGTTTTTGATTGATTTTTTATGTTTTATCATGTTTTTAGATTTTGTGAGTGTTTTTTAATGTTTTTGGATTTTGTGAGTGTTTTTGAATGTTTTTGGTATATTTCTAGCCAGTTTTGAATGAGGAACTCAATGAATCACAAGTAATGTAGAATCCACTTCCATCAGTAGGTTAAGAGAATTGCCCCCAGTTTAGATGTCTCTATGAAAGCGAGATGCAGGACACATGAAGTACTAACCTTGATTGCACATCAATAACAAGCCATGGTTTAAATGATAGATGAATGGATGCAATGGATGTGATCGCAATGAGTCTAAAAGACAATGGAGCCATAGCTTTTACGAGTAGCACCTGTTTACTAGGTTTTCACCATCGTACTTACCCAAGGTGCCAACGTAGTGGTTTTCACCATTTGGATGAATATTTTTCTTGACTATTTTCTTGATTGTTTTATTATTTTTGTTGTATTTTCTTCAAGAAATTTTTCTGAATGTTTTTTGGTAGTTTCTGATATATTTGGAGGAGCCTAATGCTCTGCACAGCTTATGTATGAAACTGTTTGAGGTGCATGTTGTTGATCAGATCTGGTAGTGGTTCTCCTTCTAAAGTTGCCAATTGATATGCCCCAGACCCAAATACAATAGTGATAACATATGGACCCAGCTAGTTGGATTGAAACTTTCCCTGATATTCTCTATTTGGTTGGTTGCGAGGATTTTTTCTGAGAACAAGATCACCTACCTCAAATGTACAAGGTTTAACCCGATGATTGTAGCTTCTGCTCATGTGCTCCTGATAGGATTTTAGGTTGTTGTATGCAGCTTGTCACCTTTCATCAAGCAGTTTCAAGTCTTGAAGACGGGAGACTCGATATGCTTCATCATCTATCAAATTGTGCAAGGAGACCCATAGATATGGTATTTCAACCTCAATAGGCAAAATGGTTTCTGCTCCATAAACCTGTGAGTAGAGAGTTGCGCCTGTAGGGGTTCGAATGCTAGTTCGATACGCCCATAGTGCTGGATTTAATCGAATGTGCCAATCATGGCCAGCATCATTGACTGTCTTTTTAAGAATCCTCAATATATTCTTTTTTGATGCTTCAGCCTGACCGTTATCTTTTGGGTATATGGGGTGGAAAAGCGGTGTTGGATGTGAAACTTCTCACAGAGCTCATGGACATCATGATTTTTAAAAGGAAGGTTGTTATCTGTGATGATGGACATGGGTACACCATATCGACAGATGATGTAATTAAGGATGAATGAGGTGATTTTCTCATCGGTGACTTGGGTAAGTGGAACTGCTTCGATCCACTTTGTGAAGTATTTGGTGGCGGTAATGATAATTTTATGATCATTGGATGAAGATGGATAGATTTTACCCACAAGATCAAATCCCTATTGACTAAAGGGCCATGGTGTTGTGATTGGTTGTAATTCTTGTGTTGGGGCATGTATCAGGTCTCCATGAACTTGGCACTTCTTGCACTTTCTGACAAAATAGTAGGAGTCTTTTTCAATTAAGGGCCAATAGTATCCAGTGCGCATGATTTTCTTTGCTAGTGAAGGACCGCTTGAGTGAGCCTCACAAATTCCTTCATGTACCTCTTCCAAGGCTTTTATTATCTCATCTTGTTCCAAACAGTGAAGGAGAGTACCATCAAGAGTTCGCCTATATAGGGTTTTGACAATGATGATGTATCAAGCAGTTTGGCGGATGAAGGTTTTTCATTGGTTATTTGATTGGTTGGGAGGAACTCTGTGATCACGGAGGTAAGTGAAGAACTCACCATACCATGGGGATTCAGAACCGACGAGGTGACATATCATTTTAGTTTTGGGGATATCATACGCGGGGATCCAAAGTTGTTCTACCAAGAACTCGTAGCGTGTTGAATTTTGCAGAAGATATAGGAGAGAGGCAATTGTAGCCATTGTGTCGGTAGCTCGATTTTGATCTTTGGATACTTGATCAAATGTGATAGTTGTAAATGATTCTTTGTAACTATCCACCATCCTTTTATATGGCATGAGCTTATCATCCTTAGTTTGGTATTCATTGGTGACTTGTCGGATGACTAGCTGAGAATCTCCATATACCTGTAGCTCTTTTAGATGCCATTGTATAGCCAATCTGAGTCCTATGATCAAGGCCTCATATTCTGCTATATTATTGGTGCATGGGAAAGTGAGCTTGTATGACTTTGGGATGCTGTCACCTTGAGGTGTGATAAGAAAAATACTTGCCCCTGAGCCATGTCTAGTATATGAGCGATCAAAATATAGCTTCCAAGGTTGTGTAGCTGTGATAATGAAGATCTCTTCATATGGAAAATTGGAAACAAGAGGATGGTCACCTGTGAGGGGTGCATCAGCCAACTGATCTGCAATAACTTGCCCCTTAATAGCCTTGCGGTCCACATACTCTATATCAAATTCACTCAAGATCATAACCCATTTGGCCAAGTGGCCTGTCAATGCTACCTTCCTGAGTAGGTACTTGAGTGGATATATTTTGGCAATTAGTTGTACCTTGTGCGTTAACATGTAGTGTCTCAATTTGGTGGCTGCCAAGATAACTGCTAGACAAGCTCGCTCAATAGGTGTGTAATTGAGTTCATAGCCTAACAATGTGCGAGAGATATAGTATACAACATATTCTTTTCCTTCTACATTGTGTTGTGCCAGCAGTACTCCTAATGTCGTATTTGTAGCTAAAATATATAGCAATAGAGGTCTACTTGGATCTTGTGGAATCAACAATGGTGTATGCATTAGGTAGTCTTTAAGCATTTGGAATGCTTGTTGGCACTTTGTATCCCATTGAAAGCAGTTATTCTTGTGTAATAGATGGGTGAAGGGATGACACTTATCAGCCAATTGTGTAATGAATCTTCGAATTGATTATAGTCGGCCTTGTAGTGTCCGTAACTGACTGATGTTCTTGGGAGGTGGCATGTCCATGATTGCCTTGACTTTCGTTGAATCTACTTCAATTAATTTGCTTGAGACAATGTATCCTAAGAGCTTCCTGGAGGTTACTCCAAAGACACATTTCTTTGGATTGAGACAAACATGATATTGCTCTAATCTGTCAAAGATTCTACCCAGTATTGCTAGATGACCCTCTTGTTAATGATTTAGCTAGTAAATCATTGACATAATCCTCCATTATAGTGTGCATCATATCGTGAAAGATGGTAGTCATGACTCTTTGATATGTTGCATCTACATTCTTCAGACCAAATGGCATCATATTCCAACAGTATGTTCCCCATAGACATGTGAAAGCGGTTTTATGTTGATCCTCTGGAGTAATCTTAATCTGGTTGTACCCTAAAAACCATCCATAAGAGAAAGCATTGCATGAACCGTTGTTAGATCGACAATCATGTCAATGTTTGGTAAGGTGAAGTCATATTTAGGGCATGCCTTATTCAAATCTCTAAAGTCTGTACAGATATGGATGCCCCCATTAGGTTTACCAACAGGTACAATATTGGAGATCCAATATGCATAATCGATTAGTTTGATGAAACCAACATCCAAGAGCTTTTTGAGTTCAGCCTTGACAAGCACGACAATCTGGGGGTGCATCTTTCTGAGCTTTTCTTTAACAGGTTTACCTCCTTCTACTACAACTAGGTGATGCATGACCAAATCTGGATCTAAGCCAAGCATGTCTGCATAAGACCATGCGAAGTTGATTTGACGCTTATGGAAGAATTCCACAAATCTTGGTTGTTCCTCTGGAGTTAATAGAGATGCCAAATGTATTTGGTGAGGAGTCTCAAGGGTCCCCACATTGAATTAGTTTGTTTCTTCAATTAGGATTGTCGATCTCTCCTGATTTGTACTAAAGGGGAGGATGTCAAACCTTTCATCCTCAGGCACCTCAGAGAGGTTTTCACCTTTGGATACACTCTTTATTTTTAATTTTTTGGGATCAACAAATGCCACTGTGTGGTTTTCACTAGAAGATCCATGTTTTGTTGTGATATTTTTGCAGCTGAAAGATTTGGCATCTGCCCCAAAGTATGTTGCGCTGTTAAGTTCGATGACAAACCCATCTTTATGATCCTCACTTGGTATGTTATCCCGTATTTCTAAAAAGTCTATGAGCGCCTCATCATTTTGGAAATGATCAAGACATGGGGGATTTAGCTGGTTCCAATCAACGAGTTCGGGGTGGATGATATGCATTACCTCATCGATTAAGTTGAGTTCAAAGGAGGCATCAGTGAGGGTTAATATAGATGAGTGAAGAGCATTGATGACACTCTCCTTGTCAGATTCTGGTGTAGGATTTGACGTAGGGCCTATGGAAGTTGCTTCTTGCTCAGGAACCTAAAAGGTTTTAATCCATGCCTCTCCATACACTGGGATATCTTTACAAGGTGCTGGAGGTGGTGTATCTTCCTCGTCTGAAGTATTTAGATTCACTGAATCCCATTCCCACTCATGCGAGTATGTCTCTGAATCACTTTCTAACATTTGATTACTGTATTAGGCTGGGATGTCTTTTGAATTGAAGAGTGTATTCGTCATGGGTTTGTGCACTTTTGGAGGTGGGATTGTTGGTGTTGTTGATGGGGTTATTGGTGTTGTTGATGCTTTTGACAGGTTTATTGGTGTTGTTGATGCTGCTACTGGGAGTATCGGTGTTGTTGGTGTAGTTGGTGCTACTGACGCTACTGATGGGATTATCAGTTTTGTTGGTGCAGTTGGTGCTAGTGTTGCTACTGATGGGATTATTAGTTTTGTTGGTGCAGTTGGTGCTACTAGTGCTACTAATGGGATTATCAGTTTTGTTGGTGCAGTGGGTATTGTTGGTGCCATAGATATAATCAAGGATGACCTCCTTGGAGTAACTGGTTGATATATGGGTTTGTTGGGTTTCCCTTTGAATCGAAGCTTAGGAAGAGATTCCTTTTGAAAACCTACTCCAGTTTTATCTTTGGATTTCAACTTAGGTTGTAAGGGCTCATGTCACCCTTGTTTGTAATGTCCCAAAGCACTATAGCCATCATAGCCCATTCTTTGCATGATAGTAAGGCCTTTGCCATATTTGTCAGTGGGAAGCTTAGCCTTCGGGCTTTCTGTGTTGATAGGGTCTTTGTAGATCCATTCTACCAGGTTCTCATCCATGATTTCCTCCTCCTGACTTTTACCAAGGATGAATTGCGCCAAAGTGCAAGTTCTTTTGGCCAGTGGTTTTTGAAGCAACTTTTGGGGTTTTCCATGACTTCTAGGGGATGTGAGTAATTTCCCAACACAAAAGAGTAGGCCAAGATTATATTGTTAGGATTCCCATAGATACTGAGAGGGGGGGGGGGGTGAATCGGTATCTAACCGGTTAATAGATTTTCTTAACTTAAAACATGTAGAGCATATTATTATTGTGTATCGGTAAGCAGAAAGTAATGCAATAAACAGAGATAAAAATAACCACATGAAAAACACACTATAACACAAGGATTTAACGAGGAAACCCGGTGTGGGAAAAACCTCGGTGGGATTTGTGACCCACAATATTCACTTACTGGCCAATAAGAGAATATTACTGCTACAAGAGGGGCCTGCACATGCAGGAAGGCCAACTGCCTAGAGGTCACTGCTCAAATACAAAATAGGAAGTCTCACTGACTTACAAAAATGGATTATACAAATCCAGTGTCTTATACTACTTCAAAATAACATCTATGATGCCAGATCCAGTACTGGTTTCTGCTTTGCTTCTTACATAAACCCTTAACCTATAATTCACATAATAGGTCTACCATATTTTGCCTAAACATATTCCTCTATCTTACTTACAAATGTTCTATAATGATCTCTCTTATATAAGAGTCATTTTACAACTTTCCAAGTCGGCTTACAATGATTTTACAAATAATAAACAAAATATATTACAAAAAAAATCCTGTCGGCCTTTGTGCCGGTATGCTTCCTTTCACTGCCAGTGCCGATGATGTGAGTGCTAGTGTAGAGTTTGATCTTGCTAGTGCCGGTGAACTATCTTTCCAGTGTCATAGGATTTTAAGGTTTCCATCAATGACAAAACCTTAATCACCTACAATGTCTCATTGGAGTGTGCATATGCCAACATATATTCCCCAGGACCTTCCTCAGCCATTTTCATTTTCAACTTCTCCTACTTTGGTATAGGAGTGATTGAGCTGGAAATCGAGGCTAGATTGACATATGATGAGGAAGGAATAACTTCTCTGTTGTTAGGTACGATGATCTTTGGCTGATGGTTGATGCTATTATAATATGCAAATGGATTTGCATCACCAAGAATTGTGATTTCTACATCGTTATGTGGAAACTTGATACATTGGTGATAGGTAGATGGGACTGCTTGCATGGCATGTATCCAAGGTCTTCTTAACAAGAGATTATATGGCAAAGGAAGGTCTATAACTTGGTAGACTATATGCTTCACTGATGGGGTTCACCTAGCTTGCTCACACTTCACCTAGTTGGTGTTGCTCAATTCCACCAACCTCTCTAGGTCTAGCTATGCTCCATGACCTCCAAGTCCTTCTCAATCTCTTATAGGGATTTCTTCTTTCCAATCTCAAGGTGTTTGCAACAAGTGTTTAACTAGGAACCCTACCAATTCAAAGTGTTTCCCATATGCTCATTCTTGTTGTCTTAATTTCAACTTGTCAATTCACCCCCCATACTATTGTGAGATGTTGCAGAGGTGTGGAGGTGGATTTTAACATGAAATTAATTCCATTTGGGTTCATTTGTGGTTTTCATCTATTATTTTTCCTACCGATTTCACCATTTTGCCTAGAAAAGGGCTATAAGGAATGAGCCCCTATTAGGCCTCCAAAATCCGGTTTTCAAGGGTTTAGAAGAAAATGGTCCAAAATACCCTACAACAAGGTTTGATTTTCTTCATTCATTCACCTATCCCCAAGTGATTTTGGTGGTTTTGGTTTCCCAACTCACCGTACAATGCCCTAACCCAAAAATGAGGGTTTTGAAGGGATTCTAGGCCTCTTAATCGAAAGTGACTGGTCAAGTTTGTGATATGAGCATAAAAAGGTCTTTTCAAGGATTCTCCTTGCTATGGATACTCTTTATGGACTTCATGTAACCCTCCAAATGATTTACTTGTGGTTTTGTGTTCACCTCTGCACTATGCACTCAAATTTCACCCTATCTTCTCTAGCCGGGTTGCTCCTGGACTCGCCTAGAACAAGGTGGTAGCCATATAAAACACCAATTATATAACCTCTCCCTACATATATACACTATACAAGTGGTTTCCTTCCATTTCCCAACAGGTCGTGATGGTAGCACCGAGGGATTTTATGGGGCAACCATTTTACAAGAAACTGTTATATACAAGCCAAAACTGGCTGATTGAAAACAAAACTATGAAAACACCAACACACACTAACTAAAAATCTTGAAATGAAATAAATGACTCTAAAATAAACCAAATAAACTCAATCCATAATTGGATCAATGGATTGAATCCATTTGTATTCACATTGTAAGCAAAATAAGGCAAAACGGTGATAACAGTCCGAAAATGAGTAGTTTCAGATTGTCAATCATACAAAAACAATCTTCCAACCTTGGTAACCATGCAAGAGGAGGTTCTTATAGTTTTCCCCACATGTGGAGGCATTCTAGGGCATTTTTCTATCCCTAACTCCATCGCTAAGCATTTTAGGACAAAAGTTCTCATGACAACTTTCAAAAGTTGTCATGACAACTTTTATAACTTTTTGCTTTTTGCTTTGCCAGCCTATAAAACCTATTTGAATTCAAAGACCATAATAAACCTCTCTAATTCTTACACCAAGTTTTACCACTTTTGACCATCAAGAAGGTCATTTCAACTACTCAAACTATCACCTACTCACAAAGTGCAAGCCTAGGAAGAAAACCAACTCAACTAGGCCTACACTTGACTAAAAATAAACATCACACTCACTCCTTGGACCCTCCTAGAGTCCTTATTAGTAACCTGAATTGGCTAAGGTCAGTACAAGCCAAAATTTTGAAAGGACTATAAGCCTAAGTCCTAGGTGCTCCTGCACCATTCTCCCAAACAAAAGAAAACTAAGTCACCTCTTTGGGAATCAGATTCTGATCAATGCCTAACTTCTTAAACTCTGTCTCAAGCACCCATGTAGCTTCAACATTATCCATACCCTACCACTTGATTAGGTTCTCCCAATAGATTTGGTGTCTTTTCTTCTTAGCGATCCTAGAACTCAATACCTTTTCAACCTTTGGATTTGATTTTGCTGGTAACTGAAGATTGTTTGCATCATCTGATACCTCCAAGTGATTGTAATCTGAACCTTGACTTGGTCCTTTGTAAGCAACTAAGTCTGCTATGTTGAAAACCGGTGACAATCCTATATCACTAGGTAGGTCCACCTTGTATGCATTATCTCCATACTTGGCTAGAATGGCACATGGACCCAACCTTCTCATTTGCAACTTGCTAGGTACTCCTTGTTGTAGCCATGCTTTTTTTAGATGCACCATTACAAGATCTCCTACTTGGAATTGTAGGTTCTTCCTTCTCTCATCAACTTTTTTCTTGATCTTGCTTGTGTTCTCCATCAATGCTTGCCTGACTGATTCATGTACCTCCTTCATTGACTGAGCAAAGTATTCTGCATATCTACTTCTTATTGTTGCATTACCTAGGTCTCTTAGCTCCAATATACCCCTTGGGTGAACACCATAGACCACTTCAAAAGGGCTCTTGCCGGTGGTCCTATTTATTGTGTCATTGTAAGCATATTCAGCTTGTGATAGCACTTGATCCCATGTCTGACCATATTCTTTGGTAAGGCGCCTGAATAAGTTCCCTAAGCTCCTATTAACCACTTTGGTCTGCCCATCTATTTGTGGATGGTAGGCTGACCCAAAAGATAGGTTGGTGCTAGGCTTTTGCCAAAGTGTTTTCCAAAAATGACTCATGAACTTTGAGTCCCTATCTGAAACAATGCTCATGGGTAAACCATGTATTCTTACTACTTCCTTGAAGAACAAATGAGCTATTTGGCATGCATCATGAGTAGTCTTGCAAGGTACAAAGTGGGCCATTTTACTAAATCTATCCACAATGACATAAATATTGTCAAATCCCTACTTTGTCCTTGGTAAACCTACTACAAAGTCCATACTAATGCACTCCCAAGGTCTATTTGGTATGGGAAGAGGTTGGTATAAACCGGCATTTGAAGAAGTGCCCTTGGCCTTTTGACAAACAATACAAGTCTCCACATACTTTTTCACATCTTGAGTCATCCTATGCCAATAATAAAACCTTTGAACCAACTCTTGAGTCTTGTTGACTCCAAAATGACCACTAAGGCTGCCATTATGCTTCTCTTGTATGAGATTTTCTCTCATTGATCCTCTAGGCACACAAAGTTGTCCACCTCTAAACAATAGTCCATCTTGCAAAGTAAAATCTGAATACTCACCATGAAAATGATTTTGGTATTCTTTGCACACCTTGTAGGCATTTGAGAAGTCTTCATCCTCCGGGTATAGGTCTCTAAAACTGTCAACACCTATGCTCCTTAACTGAATTTCTTGGACTGTCAAGAGTCTTCTGCTCAATGCATCAGCAACCCGGTTTAACTATCCTTTTTTGTGCTTGATTGTGAATGTGTAGGCTTTCATATAATCCACCCACTTCATGTGTTTGTGACTGTGTTTGTCTTGTGAGTTTAGAAAGCTCAAATCTTGGTTGTCCGTATAGATTACAAATTCCTTAGGAAGGAGATAGTGTCTCCACTTCCTCAAAGCCTGCACTAAATCATATAATTCCAAATCATACGAGGAGTATTTCCTCTTTGCATCACTTAGCTTCTCACTATGGAAAGCTACTGGTCTTTCTTCTTGGCTTAGGACAACACCTACTGCAACATTGCTTGCATCACATTCCATTGTGAAGAGCTTCTCAAAACTAGTCAACACTAACACCAGTTGAGTAGCTATCTTCTCCTTCAAGGTTTCAAAACCTCTATTTGCTTGTTCATTCCACTAAAGATTTTCCTTCATTCCACCTCTAATGGTGTCCAACATTGGTGCACATATAGCATTGAATTGCCTAATGAACTTCCTGTAGTACTGAGCTAGTCCATGGAAGCTTCTCACCTCTGTTGTTGACTTAGGAGTAGGCCAATTTACTATGGCTTCAACCTTGCTAGGATCCATCTTGAGGTTTCCTTGAGACAACACAAACCCAAGGTAAGCCAACTCCTGCTTAACAAATTCACACTTGTCCAAGTTCATGGTTAGCTTCTCTTCATACAATCTTTGTAACACATTTTGCAAATGATTAATATGATTTGCCCTATCCTTACTGAAAATGAGAATATCATCTAAGTATACCACCACAAATTTACCTATGAAGTCCTTAATCACCTCAATCATGAGTCTCATGAAGGTGCTTGGAGCATTGGATAAGATAAATGACATTACAAGCCATTCATAAAGACCCTATGTTGTCTTGAATGCAATTTTCCATTCATCACCCTCCTTAATCCTAATTTGGTGGTATCCACTTTTAAGGTCAAAGTTGGTAAAGTATTTGGCTTCCCCTAAACAATCCATTAGGTCTTCTATTCTAAGAATTGGAAACCTATATCTGATGGTGATCCTATTTATAGCTCTAGAGTCAGTACAAAATCTCCAAGTACCACCTTTCTTTGGGGCTAAAACGGTAAGAACAACACAAGGGCTAATGCTTTTCCTAATTAGGCCTTGGTCTAAAAGCTCTTGGATTTTCTTGGCAATCTCAACATTTTGTTGGGGAGTAATTTTGTAAGTTGCCTTGTTAGGTAAGGATGCTCCAGGAATAAAGTCTATTTGATGGCTTATGGTTCTTTTAGGAGGTAAGGTGGTTGGTTGTCCATCACTCAGTATTCCCTTGAACTTCTTCAATAGGTCTTGAACCTCTATTGGCAAATCCGGCTGCTCTTTCTTGTCTTCTTCTTTAGGATTCATTACTAATGCAAACCCTATACCTTCACCTTCCTCAAGTGTCTTCAAGAACTTTTTTTTACTCACCAAAAAAACATTAGGACCTGCTACCCTCTTTTCACCTTCCTCAAGGATAGATTGGATCTTAAATGTGACTCCATCTTTCTTGAATGAGTATGCATTCTTGGCTCCATCATGAATAGCTTGTCTATCAAATTGCCATGGTCTTCCTAGTAGAAGATGGCATGCATCCATGGGTAGGACATCACATAACACTTTGTCCTTATACCTCCCAATGGTGAAATCCACCCATGCTTTCTCATTGACTAGGACATGTTGGCCTTTGTTCAACCAAGTGACTCTATATGGGCTGTTGTGAGGTATCCTTTGAAATTTAAGCTTACTCACTACCTCTTCTGACACAATGTTGTCTGTTGACCCTGAATCAATGATCACTTTACAAAATTTGTCCTTAATATTGCATTTGATCCTAAATAATGACCTCCTTTGGCTAGGCTCTTCTTTGATAGGTTCTTTTATCAAGGTTCTTCTTATCATCAAGTTGTCACCTACCTCTGATTCTAAGGCAACCTCTGAAGTCTTGCTGCTTGAAGTCTCTTCTTGAAGGTAGTTCACTCTACTTTCACTATTATGTGATGACGATCCCTTCTCTGGACACCTATATGCTGGATGACCAAGTTGGCTGCAATGGTAACACTTCATTGTTGCAAAATATGAGGAACCTCTACCTTGTCCACTAGATCTTCCTCTAAAATAACTGTTTGACCCCCTTCCTCTATTGAATCCTCCTTTCCTAGTGCCACTTTCTTGCTGCTCAGTGAGTTTAGACTCACCTTGTGTTCTTTGCTCTGAACTTCTTCCTCCAAAACCTCCCCTATGGCCTCTATTTTCTTTTCCTCTACCCCTACCCCTATTACTACTTGAATCATGTTTTCTTTTTAGTTTTTCTTCCACTTTAAGGGCAAGTTGATAGCTTTGAGGAACTGTCTTTGGGCTCATTAGATTGAGTTCCTCTTGGATGTTCCACCATAGACCATTTAGGTACCTAGCAACTTTAAGACTCTCTTCTTCCACCACATGAGATCTAAGGCTAAGTTTGTGAAACTCCTCCATATAACTACTTACATCTAGGTCTTTTTGTCTTAATTTTTGTCTTTTCCTATGAATCTACACTTCATAGTCATCAGGGAGATAGACTTCTTTGATTTTGACTAACATCCCTTTCCAAAAAGAGATGGGTGTTTTACCCATTTTCTTTCTCTCATCTTGCACAAATTTCCACCATGTGAGAGATGCTCCTCTAATCCTAGATTTGGCCACTTTAACTCTTTGGGCTTCATTTATGCCTTCACACTCAAAATGGTTCTCCATGCCTTGTATCCATTCTAGAACCACTTCTGCTTCCATCTTACCAGTAAACAATGACAATCCTTCTAGTGATTTACCACTTAAGGATTTCAATGCCTTTAGGAAAGGTTCTTGTTCTACGACAAGATCAGGTTCAGGTGCTTTGTCTACATCTGACACCTCTTTACCCCTTCCCTTCTGCTCCTTCAACCTTTACCAACACTTCATCTGCCTTGGTTTCAATCTCACCAAGCTTACTTTCCAATTCAATCAATTTCTCCTTCAGGAGTCTATTTTCTTCCTCTTGATCATCCACTTTATTTTCCAACTCTGTATTGGTCAAAATGTTGTTGTCTCCTACATATTCCACTAAGGACATCTACTCACCTAGCCCAAATCTTATAGGCTCTAATACCAATTTGATGGGGTTCACCTAGCTTGTTCACACTTCACCTAGTTGGTGTTGCTCAATTCCACCAACCTCTCTAGGTCTAGCTATGCTCCAAGACCTCCAAGTCCTTCTCAATCTCTTCTAGGGCTTTCTTCTTTCCAATCTCAAGGTGTTTGCAACAAGTGTTTAACTAGGAACCCTACCAATTCAAAGTGTTTCTCATATGTTCATTCTTGTTGTCTTGACTTCAACTTGTCAATTCACCCCCCATACTATTGTGAGATGTTGCAGAGGTGTGGAGGTGGCTTTTAACATGAAATTAATTCCATTTGGGTCCATTTGTGGTTTGCATCCATTATTCTTCCTACTGATTTCACCATTTTGCCTAAAAAGGGGCTACAAGGAATGAGCCCCTATTAGGCCTCCAAAATCTGGTTTTCAAGGGTTTAGAAGAAAATGGTCCAAAAGACCCTACAACAAGGTTTGATTTTCTTCATTCATTCACCTATCCCCAAGTGATTTTTGTGGTTTTGGTTTCCCAACTCACCGTACAATTCCCTAACCCAAAAATGAGGGTTTTGAAGGGTTTCTAGGCCTCTTAACTGGCAGTGACTAGTCAAGTTTGTGATATGGGCATCAAAAGGTCTTTTCAAGGCTTCTCCTTGCTATGGAAACTATGTATGGACTTCATGGACCCCTCCAAATGATTTGGTTGTGGTTTTGTGTTCACCTCTACACTATGCACTCAAATTTCACCCTGTCTTCTCTAGCCGGGTTGCTCCTGGACTCGCCTAGAACAAGGTGGTAGCCATATAAAACACCACTTCCAAAACTTCTCCCTGCACATATACACTATACAAGTGGTTTCCTTCCATTTCTCAACAGGCCATGATGGTAACACGAAGGGATTTTATGGGGCAGCCATTTTACAAGAAATTGCTATATACAAGCCAAAACTGGCTGATTGAAAACAAAACTATGAAAACACCAACACACACTAACTACAAAGCTTGAAATGAAACAAATGACTCTTAAATACACCAAATAAACTCAATCCATAATTGGATCAATGGATTTAATCCATTTGTATTCACATTGTAAGCAAAATGAGCCAAAACAGTGATAACAGTCCGAAAAAGAGTAGTTTCAGATTGTCAATCATACAAAAATAAACTTCCAACCTTGGTAACTGTGCAAGAGGAGGTTATTATAGTTTTCCCCACATTTGGAGGCATTTTAAGGTTTCATGCTATCCCTAACTCCATCGCTAAGAATTTTAGGACAAAAGTTGTCATGACAACTTTTACAACTTTTCTCTTTTTGCTTTGCCAACCTATAAAACCTATTTTAAGTCATTACTCATGACTTTTTAAGCATTCATAAGACCATACTAAACCTCTCTAATGCTCACACCAAGTTTTACCACTTTTTACCATCAAGAAGGTCATTTCAACTACTCAAGCTATCACCTACTCACAAAGTGCAAGCCTAGGAAGAAAACCAACTCAACTAGGCCTACATTTGACTCAAAACAAACATCACACTCACTCCTTGGACCCTCCTAGAGTCCTTATTAGGAACTTGACTTGGATAAGGTTAGTACAAGCCAAAATTGTGAAAGGACTATAAGCCTAGGTCCTAGGTTCTCTTGCACAATTCACCACTGGCCCCACTCTATAGGTAATACAACAACTCCTCTGGACGAATGCTCTACATCATCATAGGCTTTAATGGTTATCTTTTTGCTGGCATCCACTCATTCTATGGCATAACCCAGTGTTGTGACCAACTGTAAGGTGCATATATTCAAGCCGACTCCATTATCAATCAAGACTCGCTTGATTCTGTGCTGGTTTACGAATCCTTCAATGTGAAGAGATGCATTATGTGGTTTTTGAAAGGAAGCGTTGTCACTTTCAGAAAAAGTGAGGCATGGTGACGAATTTAAATTTCTAGCCATGGCTTGAAATTGATCTATGTTGAGGTTGGCGGGGACTGACGCTTCTTGGAGAGCTTGATCCAAGATTGTTTTATGTGAGGGGGATAAGCGCAAAAGTTCTAATATGGAGATAAGGGCAGACATTTTATCCAATTACTCCACAAGATTATATTGCTTGGGCAGGGGTGTCATTCCTTGTGGTGCTGCTCAAATGGTAATCTTTCTACGACGCGTAACAATGTTGCATGCAAGATTTGGATCTTTGATGGTAAGAGTTGCAACTTGTTCATCAACATCATAAAGGTGATTCAAAGTATAATTATATGCAGTTTGTGTATAATTAGTTATAGTATCTGTGTTTCACCTTGAGGTGGAAGGACCCCTTTGATCATGTGATGGAAGTGGATTCTTGAATATTAAATGAGCATCATTGGATGTTTTAGGGTCTTGTCCTTCTATTTCAATTTCTCCTCTATCAATAAGATCTTGAACAAGATCTTCCAATCGATGGCAATTGTTCGTTTTATGCCCTCTTCCTTGGTGAAATTCACAATGTTCATTATCTCTCCACCATGGAGGCTTGACCTGAGGCTCATAGTTGGAGGTTTTCGGTAAGGTCACAAGATTGGAGGATACCGATTGACACAAGATTGTTGCGATAGGTTCCCCTAAGGGTGTGTATGTGCATTTTGGTTTGTAGTTTTGTTGTTTTTGTTCTGATTCCTCTTGTTGCGTATTGCGACCTTGATTTTGTGGATTAGTGATGGTGTTGTTTTTAGAAGGGGGATTTTGTCTTGCAAACTTGACCACAGGTTGTGCAATTTTTACTATTTGTGCATCCACTATCCCGTCATTGACAACATTCTTGTTCTTGTTCCAAAAATTTAGTTTATCACTATTATAATGTGGACGAGGACCATCTTTGGGTTCATTGTAGATTTTGATAAGTCCCTTCTTGATGAGGGCTCTTTCACATTTTAGTCCTTGAGTGATCATCTCTTCAAAGGATTTTGTACCCTTCATGTCTAAATGGAATTCCATCTCATCATTCAAGTTGGAAATTAATATTTCCACTAGTTCTTTCTCAGGTAAATGAAGAGAACATCTGCTAGACAGTTTCCTCCACCGTTGTAGGAAAGTTGAGAACAACTCCTCTGGTTTTTGTTTGGTGTTGCATAAATCTGCCATGTTGACATCATGTTCTATGTTATGTGCATAATGAGCGATGAAATTTTAGAATAGTTCCTCAAATGTTCTAATGCCACTTGGACATCATGAAATGTTCTAATGCATAATGGGCGGACATTTTATCCAATTACTCCACAAGATTATATTGCTTGGGCAGGGGTGTCATTCCTTGTGGTGCTGCTCAAATGGTAATCTTTCTACGACGCGTAACAATGTTGCATGCAAGATTTGGATCTTTGATGGTAAGAGTTGCAACTTGTTCATCAACATCATAAAGGTGATTCAAAGTATAATTATATGCAGTTTGTGTATAATTAGTTATAGTATCTGTGTTTCACCTTGAGGTGGAAGGACCCCTTTGATCATGTGATGGAAGTGGATTCTTGAATATTAAATGATGATCATTGGATGTTTTAGGGTCTTGTCCTTCTATTTCAATTTCTCCTCTATCAATAAGATCTTGAACAAGATCTTCCAATCGATGGAAATTGTTCGTTTTATGCCCTCTTCCTTGGTGAAATTCACAATGTTCATTATCTCTCCACCATGGAGGCTTGACCGGAGGCTCATAGTTGGAGGTTTTCGGTAAGGTCACAAGATTGGAGGATACCAATTGATACAAGATTGTTGCGATAGGTTCCCCTAAGGGTGTGTATGTGCATTTTGGTTTGTAGTTTTGTTGTTTTTGTTCTGATTCCTCTTGTTGCGTATTGCGACATTGATTTTGTGGATTAGTGATGGTGTTGTTTTTAGAAGGGGGATTTTGTCTTGCAAACTTGACCACAGGTTGTGCAATTTTTACTATTTGTGCATCCACTATCCCGTCATTGACAACATTCTTGTTCTTGTTCCAAAAATTTAGTTTATCACTATTATAATGTGGACGAGGACCATCTTTGGGTTCATTGTAGATTTTGATAAGTCCCTTCTTGATGAGGGCTCTTTCACATTTTAGTCCTTGAGTGATCATCTCTTCAAAGGATTTTGTACCCTTCATGTCTAAATGGAATTCCATCTCATCATTCAAGTTGGAAATTAATATTTCCACTAGTTCTTTCTCAGGTAAATGAAGAGAACATCTGCTAGACAGTTTCCTCCACCGTTGTAGGAAAGTTGAGAACAACTCCTCTGGTTTTTGTTTGGTGTTGCATAAATCTGCAATGTTGACATCATGTTCTATGTTATGTGCATAATGAGCGATGAAATTTTAGAATAGTTCCTCAAATGTTCTAATGCCACTTGGACATCATGAAATGTTCTAATGCATAATGGGCGGACATTTTATCCAATTACTCCACAAGATTATATTGCTTGGGCAGGGGTGTCATTCCTTGTGGTGCTGCTCAAATGGTAATCTTTCTACGACACGTAACAATGTTGCATGCAAGATTTGGATCTTTGATGGTAAGAGTTGCAACTTGTTCATCAACATCATAAAGGTGATTCAAAGTATAATTATATGCAGTTTGTGTATAATTAGTTATAGTATCTGTGTTTCACCTTGAGGTGGAAGGACCCCTTTGATCATGTGATGGAAGTGGATTCTTGAATATTAAATGATCATCATTGGATGTTTTAGGGTCTTTTCCTTCTATTTCAATTTCTCCTCTATCAATAAGATCTTGAACAAGATCTTCCAATCGATGGCAATTGTTCGTTTTATGCCCTCTTCCTTGGTGAAATTCACAATGTTCATTATCTCTCCACCATGGAGGCTTGACCTGAGGCTCATAGTTGGAGGTTTTCGGTAAGGTCACAAGATTGGAGGATACCAATTGACACAAGATTGTTGCGATAGGTTCCCCTAAGGGTGTGTATGTGCATTTTGGTTTGTAGTTTTGTTGTTTTTGTTCTGATTCGTCTTGTTGCATATTGCGACCTTGATTTTGTGGATTAGTGATGGTGTTGTTTTTAGAAGGGGGATTTTGTCTTGCAAACTTGACCACAGGTTGTGCAATTTTTACTATTTGTGCATCCACTATCCCGTCATTGACAACATTCTTGTTCTTGTTCCAAAAATTTAGTTTATCACTATTATAATGTGGACGAGGACCATCTTTGGGTTCATTGTAGATTTTGATAAGTCCCTTCTTCATGAGGGCCCTTTCACATTTTAGTCCTTGAGTGATCATCTCTTCAAAGGAATTTGTACCCTTCATGTCTAATGGAATTCCATCTCATCATTCAAGTTGGAAATTAATATTTCCACTAGTTCTTTCTCAGGTAAATGAAGAGAACATCTCCTAGACAGTTTCCTCCACCGTTGTAGGAAAGTTGAGAACAACTCCTTTGGTTTTTGGTTGGTGTTGCATAAATCTGCCATGTTGACATCATGTTCTATGTTATGTGCATAATGAGCGATGAAATTTTAGAATAGTTCCTCAAATGTTCTAGTGCCACTTGGACATCATGAAATGTTCTAATGCATAATGGGCAGACATTTTATCCAATTACTCCACAAGATTATATTGCTTGGGCAGGGGTGTCATTCCTTGTGGTGCCGCTCAAATGGTAATCTTTCTACGACACGTAACAATGTTGCATGCAAGATTTGGATCTTTGATGGTAAGAGTTGCAACTTGTTCATCAACATCATAAAGGTGATTCAAAGTATAATTATATGCAGTTTGTGTATAATTAGTTATAGTATCTGTGTTTCACCTTGAGGTGGAAGGACCCCTTTGATCATGTGATGGAAGTGGATTCTTGAATATTAAATGATCATCATTGGATGTTTTAGGGTCTTGTCCTTCTATTTCAATTTCTCCTCTATCAATAAGATCTTGAACAAGATCTTCCAATCGATGGCAATTGTTCGTTTTATGCCCTCTTCCTTGGTGAAATTCACAATGTTCATTATCTCTCCACCATGGAGGCTTGACCTGAGGCTCATAGTTGGAGGTTTTCGGTAAGGTCACAAGATTGGAGGATACCGATTGACACAAGATTGTTGCGATAGGTTCCCCTAAGGGTGTGTATGTGCATTTTGGTTTGTAGTTTTGTTGTTTTTGTTCTGATTCCTCTTGTTGCGTATTGCGACCTTGATTTTGTGGATTAGTGATGGTGTTGTTTTTAGAAGGGGGATTTTTTCTTGCAAACTTGACCATAGGTTGTGCAATTTTTACTATTTGTGCATCCACTATCCCGTCATTGACAACATTCTTGTTCTTGTTCCAAAATTTAGTTTATCACTATTATAATGCGGAAGAGGACCATCTTTGGGTTCATTGTAGATTTTGATAAGTCCCTTCTTGATGAGGGCTCTTTCACATTTTAGTCCTTGAGTGATCATCTCTTCAAAGGATTTTGTACCCTTCATGTGTAAATGGAATTCCATCTCATCATTCAAGTTGGAAATTAATATTTCCACTAGTTCTTTCTCAGGTAAATGAAGAGAACATCTGCTAGACAGTTTCCTCCACCGTTGTAGGAAAGTTGAGAACAACTCCTCTGGTTTTTGTTTGGTGTTGCATAAATCTGCCATGTTCACATCATGTTCTATGTTATGTGCATAATGAGCGATGAAATTTTAGAATAGTTCCTCAAATGTTCTAATGCCACTTGGACATCATGAAATGTTCTAATGCATAATGGGCGGACATTTTATCCAATTACTCCACAAGATTATATTGCTTGGGCAGGGGTGTCATTCCTTGTGGTGCTGCTCAAATGGTAATCTTTCTACGACGCGTAACAATGTTGCATGCAAGATTTGGATCTTTGATGGTAAGAGATGCAACTTGTTGATCAACATCATAAAGGTGATTCAAAGTATAATTATATGCAGTTTGTGTATAATTAGTTATAGTATCTGTGTTTCACCTTGAGGTGGAAGGACCCCTTTGATCATGTGATGGAAGTGGATTCTTGAATATTAAATAATCATCATTGGATGTTTTAGGGTCTTGTCCTTCTATTTCAATTTCTCCTCTATCAATAAGATCTTGAACAAGATCTTCCAATCGATGGCAATTGTTCGTTTTATGCCCTCTTCCTTGGTGAAATTCACAATGTTCATTATCTCTCCACCGTGGAGGCTTGACCTTAGGCTCATAGTTGGAGGTTTTCGGTAAGGTCACAAGATTGGAGGATACCGATTGACACAAGATTGTTGCGATAGGGTCCCCTAAGGGTGTGTATGTGCATTTTGGTTTGTAGTTTTGTTGTTTTTGTTCTGATTCCTCTTGTTGCGTATTGCGACGTTGATTTTGTGGATTAGTGATGGTGTTGTTTTTAGAAGGGGGATTTTGTCTTGCAAACTTGACCACAGGTTGTGCAATTTTTACTATTTGTGCATCCACTATCCCGTCATTGACAACATTCTTGTTCTTGTTCCAAAAATTTAGTTTATCACTATTATAATGTGGACGAGGACCATCTTTGGGTTCATTGTAGATTTTGATAAGTCCCTTCTTGATGAGGGCTCTTTCACATTTTAGTCCTTGAGTGATCATCTCTTCAAAGGATTTTGTACCCTTCATATCTAAATGGAATTCCATCTCATCATTCAAGTTGGAAATTAATATTTCCACTAGTTCTTTCTCAGGTAAATGAAGAGAACATCTGCTAGACAGTTTCCTCCACCGTTGTAGGAAAGTTGAGAACAAATCCTCTGGTTTTTGTTTGGTGTTGCATAAATCTGCCATGTTGACATCATGTTCTATGTTATGTGCATAATGAGCGATGAAATTTTAGAATAGTTCCTCAAATGTTCTAATGCCACTTGGACATCATGAAATGTTCTAATGCATAATGGGCGGACATTTTATCCAATTACTCCACAAGATTATATTGCTTGGGCAGGGGTGTCATTCCTTGTGGTGCTACTGAAATGGTAATCTTTCTACGACGTGTAACAATGTTGCATGCAAGATTTGGATCTTTGATGGTAAGAGTTGCAACTTGCTCATCAACATCATAAAGGTGATTCAAAGTATAATTATATGCAGTTTGTGTATAATTAGTTATAGTATCTGTGTTTCACCTTGAGGTGGAAGGACCCCTTTGATCATGTGATGGAAGTGGATTCTTGAATATTAAATGATCATCATTGGATGTTTTAGGGTCTTGTCCTTCTATTTCAATTTCTCCTCTATCAATAAGATCTTGAACAAGATCTTCCAATCGATGGCAATTGTTCGTTTTATGCCCTCTTCCTTGGTGAAATTCATAATGTTCATTATCTCTCCACCATGGAGGCTTGACCCGAGGCTCATAGTTGGAGGTTTTCGGTAAGGTCACAAGATTGGAGGATACCAATTGACACAAGATTGTTGCGATAGGTTCCCCTAAGGGTGTGTATGTGCATTTTGGTTTGTAGTTTTGTTGTTTTTGTTCTGATTCCTCTTGTTGCGTATTGCGACCTTGATTTTGTGGATTAGTGATGGTGTTGTTTTTAGAAGGGGGATTTTGTCTTGCAAACTTAACCGCAGGTTGTGCAATTTTTACTATTTGTGCATCCACTATCCCGTCATTGACAACATTCTTGTTCTTGTTCCAAAAATTTAGTTTATCACTATTATAATGTGGACGAGGACCATCTTTGGGTTCATTGTAGATTTTGATAAGTCCCTTCTTGATGAGGGCTCTTTCACATTTTAGTCCTTGAGTGATCATCTCTTCAAAGGATTTTGTACCCTTCATGTCTAAATGGAATTCCATCTCATCATTCACGTTGGAAATTAATATTTCCACTAGTTCTTTCTTAGGTAAATGAAGAGAACATCTGCTAGACAGTTTCCTCCACCGTTGTAGGAAAGTTGAGAACAACTCCTCTGGTTTTTGTTTGGTGTTGCATAAATCTGCCATGTTGACATCATGTTCTATGTTATGTGCATAATGAGTGATGAAATTTTAGAATAGTTCCTCAAATGTTCTAATGCCACTTGGACATCATGAAATGTTCTAATGCATAATGGGCGGACATTTTATCCAATTACTCCATAAGATTATATTGCTTGGGCAGGGGTGTCATTCCTTGTGGTGCTGCTCGAAGCATAACAATGTTGCATGTAGGATTTGGATCTTTGATGGTAAGAGTTGCAACTTGTTCATCAACATCATAAAGGTGATTCAAAGTATAATTATATGCAGTTTGTGTATAATTAGTTATAGTATCTGTGTTTTGCCTTGAGGTGGAAGGACCTCTTTGATCATGTGATGGAAGTGGATTCTTGAATATTAAATGATCATCATTGGATGTTTTAGGGTCTTTTCCTTCTATTTCAATTTCTCCTCTATCAATAAGATCTTGAACAAGGTCTTCCAATCGATGGCAATTGCTCATTTTATGCCCTCTTCCTTGGTGAAATTCACAATGTTCATTATCTCTCCACCATGGAGGCTTGACCTGAGGCTCATAGTTGGAGGTTTTCGGTAAGGTCACAAGATTGGAGGATACCAATTGACACAATATTGTTGCGATAGGTTCCCCTAAGTGTGTGTATGTGCATTTTGGTTTGTAGTTTTGTTATTTTTGTTTTGATTCCTCTTGTTGCGTATTGCGACCTTGATTTTGTGGATTAGTGATGGTGTTATTTTTAGAAGGGGGATTTTGTCTTGCAAACTTGACCACAGGTTGTGCAATTTTTACTGTTTGTGCATCCACTATCCCGTCATTAACAACATTCTTGTTCTTGTTCCAAAAATTTAGTTTATCACTATTATAATGTGGACGAGGACCATCTTTGGGTTCATTGTAGATTTTGATAAGTCCCTTCTTGATGAGGGCTCTTTCACATTTTAGTCCTTGAGTGATCATCTCTTCAAAGGATTTTGTACCCTTCATGTCTAAATGGAATTCCATCTCATCATTCAAGTTGGAAATTAATATTTCCACTAGTTCTTTCTCAGGTGAATGAAGAGATCTGCTAGACAGTTTCCTCCACCGTTGTAGGAAAGTTGAGAACAACTCCCCTGGTTTTTGTTTGGTGTTGCATAAATCTGCCATGGTGACATCATGTTCTATGTTATGTGCATAATGAGCGATGAAATTTTAGAATAGTTCCTCAAATGTTCTACTGCCACTTGGCAGTCATGAAAACCATTGTGTGGTTGTGTGTCCCAAACTTTTAGGAAAGAGGTGCATTAGATATGTGTCCTCATAGGCCACGTCTAAACATGTTGAGTGAAATTCTCGCACATGATCCCTAGGATCTCCTTTGCCTCTATACTTTTCAAATTTGGGTGTTTCGAACCCTCGTGGAAAAGGTGGCATAAGCATGTTCCTATCAAAAGGATAGGGACAAATATCGTTAAGTGAAAACCGAGTAGTCTTCACACCACTATTGATTTGTTGAGCTAGATTTTCTTCTTGTTGCCTCAACATGTCTATTTCTGAAGGACGAGAAGGTGGAGGATTCCCTTGATGATTAAGGTCATAGCGGAAGTAATATCTACCTCTTCCATCATCGTGATGGCTATGTTGCTCAGATGTTTGTCGTATATGTGTTGTATCAAAGTTGGAGGGTAGTTTGGCACCCTCTTGAGCATATCTCAGAAAATGAGCATCTGCGTTGTTTCTAAGGATTTCGTCAAAGAGTCTATTGAACTTGGGATTATTTTGTGCTCTTTCTATATCTTTGGGAGTTGGAGTGTTGGGTTCTTCATCATTTGTGCCTCCTCGAACGACCTCATAAAAATCATTGAGGTTTTCTTCCTCTTCTTCAATCTCTAGTTGTTGGTTTCTCATTAATCTTGTTGGAGCCATTTTTTTGAAAGTTTGATGTTTGTGAAAGTGATTATGAGGTGGTGATGAAATGTGTGTTGAAAGATGGATCTCTAACACTGAAGGTTGGATGTTAAAAAAGTTCTTTATGAATTGCTCTGGTGTTTTTCAATAATTTGGATGTGATGAGGTATATGAAGGTTTGAGATGTGTTACAAACAAAGCTACCTAGTGATGAGAGGATGCACTCATAAACTAGTTTTAACCTGTGTAGAAATGCCTCTTAGGATGATTGATCCTAGATGTAGAGACACCCTAAAAGTGATTTGTTGTTTGATTTAAGCAATATCTGAAAAGAAAAAAAAAGAAAAAAAAAAACTCAGGACAAGACCTCTTGTGTTTTGAGAGTTTGAATGGATTTGTGATGTATGAAGATGAAAATGAATAGGATATGTACCTCAATAAAAACTTTCTGTTACAAATGGGGTTTCTACTTCTTCCTCTCTCTCAAGGGTAGGTGGTTCCCCTTGAGCTTCGTTGTATGTGATGTAGATTTGAGGAAAGAAAGCAGGATTGATCTTGCCCCCTTTGTTTTTGTGATAACCAAAAGCTCTATATTGAGTAAAAGCTCTATTTTTTAAAGGCTCTTTGTCAAATTCATTGGATTTTCCTTGAAGATACAAGTTCATATGACATAAGAAATAGTTGTCTATTGATATAGAAAAACCTCCTTCTTTTGATAAAAGTTTTTGAACCAAGTTGTCTCTTTTTCAATGTGGTCCTTTGATGAAGATTCCTTTTTCTCAAGATATGAGTGATGGTCATACAAACTGATACTTTGTTTCAATTGTTGATGTTGTTTTGTTTATAAATATTTGAGGTAGATTTGTTGGATGAATACTTGGTTAAAAATTGTTTTGAATTTATTTGACAAGAAAAAACAACAAGCACACAAGCACAATAACCTTGCCCTTTTTCAACAAAAGGCAAAAATAGGTGTGGGTCTAAATCAACCCAATCATGAACTTTTGGACCCTTTACAAATGTATTTTTTGTTCCCAAAGCCTGAAGTTGGCCCAAATTGTTACTGGTCCGAGACAAGACGAAGACAACTCAAACACACTTTATCCCTAAGGTCATGGCCAGTTGTGATATTTTCAGCCCACATCTTGATATTTCTTCAACTTTGGTACTACATACTTTATGAATCTCATCGTGGCAGGTAAGAATGTGATATACTAAGTCCTGCATGAGCATAACAGATATATGATCCCTATGATGGGGGAGTCACCACTTTCATCAAGCTACAAGTAGCTTTTCAAAAAGCCTTGTTTCTACTCAAGGAAATATGAATGGCGAGTATCTTGGGAGAAAAACCATCTATGCTCTTGCACTGAAATTTTCACAAATATCCTCAATCAATAGAATAGGTGGGCTTCTAGAATATAAGGTGTCTAGTAATGTTCGATGTCTTTGGATGTAAGTTCATTCTGCAGTGACTTACTTAAGAGCCTTGTAACTTGTGGTGGGGCCCATATGTCCTTTCAACAAGTTACACTGTAGGAACAACTACACCCAAGGCTACAACTTTAACTCTCACCTGATTTCTATAGTGGCTCAAAGGATTTACTGTGCAAGGTCATTCCCAAGAGTGATGTGTCTCTTAGAAAGCCTCTCTTAAAAATAAAAATTTCGAGCGTTACTAACAGTTTTCTCTTGCACCTAGGACCATGAGAGTCAAAGGAGAGGATAGTGTGTGTTAGAAATGGGACCACTCTATACATTTTTGCACAAGCATGCCAAACACGGAAACCACTTGTTCTTTTTAACTATTTTATTGCAATGTGATCTATATGCTATTTGGAGATTTTGCTCCAACAACCATGGTGTTTGTTTTAATCCCACAAAGCAAATTGTTTTTTTTTCTAACTAGGAAAGTGAAAATCCTGGTCAACAAAATGAAAGCACGTTTGCTCAAAGTAAAAACGATTTGTAAATAGAAATGGACAAATTGCTTGTTCTTTTTAACTTGCAAATAAAAAGGTTGATTATGAGTTTTATCCTTGCAAGTAATGAAAGTTGTTGGCTTGTTTTTTAGCCCAAAATGAAAATTTTGTCCCTAACTTGCAAAAAAAGAAAAGTTTGTTGGTTTAATTTGTGGTTCTTTTTAGTTTGCCAATAAAATTCTTTTTATATCCAAACTGAAAATTTTGTTGATTTTTAGTCCAAAATGAAAGATGAAGTTTGTTTTAAAAAGGAAAGTGAATTCTTTTTAATCTAACTTTAAAAGAAAATCTAGAAAGAAAAAGAAATAAAATTCCTAATTTCTAACTCCTCGAATCCTGCAAACAAGAGGTTAGCAACCTACACAAGAAAAAGAAAAAGAAACAGTTAGTGAAATGAAGGTTTTTGGTGGGCTTCTACAAGCCTAAAATTTTAATTTTTCCGGTTACACAAATCTTTTCTTTTTCAACTCTCTGTTACAAAAGCAGTACTCTGTGTAAACACAAAAGTGCCAATTTAAGACAAAAGCACTGAAGTACTAACAGATGCGCTAAATTAACACCAAAAGTGCTAAAAGATGGACATACGTGCTAATTTAAACTGTTAACCATAATGAAAATGCTGTCAGATAGAGAGCGCAAATGCGCTAAAAGATTTACATTAGCACTATTTAACCAACAATAGCGCTATAACTACAACAACAACGCTAAATCTCTGACATAAGCACCAGAACTTGGACCAAAGTGCTAAATCTTCTATTGTCAAAGGCGCTAAAATGCGTGTCAATAGCGCTAAAGCACAACCTGTGTGTGGAAATTTATGAAAATCACAAACATAAAAGTTTTTTTTAAATCAGAAGGCTACATGTTCGATTCATGTCGGGTTCACCAAATGATGCACGCTAAAAAGGATGCATAGGAACATAAGACAAGGTCATTAGTATTGTTAGTAACAATAAAAAATGAAAGAGAAATGAAACTATAATCCTAAACATGTATATCAAGAGAGATATAAAACATATAATGAAAAGCATACAAAAATGAAGGAATGAAACAAAACCCTCCAAGATGCCCTCCAACATGCTCATAGTTGCTCCTCCCTTGTTCCTCTCCTCTCCAAGTTCCACATGAGTGTAGCCCTCAACTTTTTGCACTATTATGGATGTCTTATGGAGATTCAAGATTATGAAAATGACTAATTATGCAAATGCAAACAAACTAAATATGAGAAAAATACCTGATTAATCTATGTTAATTTTATCCAAAATAACAAAGAAAAGTGCTTCTAAATGCTCTCTCAAATTTACTATAAGTTTGATGCATAAAAGATTTATGGATTGTGGATGCTTTTGGAGAAGGAAATGAGCTTTATTTATAGGAAAAATGGAGAAATGGATGGTTGAGATTGAACAATCTCAACAAGGGTAAGGATTGATGGGTTTATGATCCATCTGAGGGCTTTCAACCCAATCCCAAGATAACAAATGTCAACATGAGATGGCTTGAGGGGAGAGGGAAGAAGCATTAAATGCTTGAGATGACTTAAAGGTTACCTTGGGAGGTAAGGTTAGGCTTGAGTTGAATGAATAAAGATTTTGATAATGCCTTTATTCAATGGACAAACTCTTGTGCAAGAGTTAGTGGGGATAACCATGGTCAAAGCAATGAATGCTTGAATAGACCCATGAGTTAAATGAGGGTTGAGTTAGAGGGAAAGTCTCTAACCATGTGGGTGAGTTGAGTTTAACTATTAATGGTTTGGAAGACTTTGGGGGTTAACTTGTTGAAGACATAAAGCCTTTAATGTTTTTCAAATGCTTTGGAGGCTTTGAGAAGTGGCTTCAAGTTTTTTAGGAATGTGACAATAATTAGGGAGGGTGATTAGGCTAATTAAGAATGGTTTAGAAGAATCTAGAATGGGTTTAGGATGCAAGTGGGTTTGGTGGGTGAGAGAAAATAGGATTTTAATTAAAATAAAATTACTTTATTTCAACCAAATAGTGCCACTTGCATTTGTAGGAGAATGCAAGTGGGGGGGTAGTTTAGGGATTTAAATAAATATTTTATTATTTATTTAAATGAGGAAAGGGGGTTAAATTAAATAAACGTGTTTTATTTATTTAATTGATTTAGAGTGTGGCTTAATGAATTAATTTAAATAAATTGAGCAATTTATTTAGTTAATAGGAGAAGAAGTTGAGGATGAATTAATTAAATATTAATTTAATTAACCGTTGACTGATGGTTAAATAATCAAATAAATACTTAATATTCATTTAATTAATTGGACAGATTTGTGTTTACAATATATATACATATATACATGTATGTATATATACATGTATGTATACATACATATATATACATGTATACATATATATACATATACATAAATATATATATGTATATATACATGTATACATATATATACATATACATAAATATATGTATATATATGTATGTATACATACATACACATATACATATATATACATATACATATATACATATACACATATACGTATATACATATATGTATATATACATGTATATATACATACATATATGTATGTATGCATGTATGTATATATACAAGTATACATACATGTATATATACATATACATATATATACATATATACATTTATGTACATATATATATATGTACATATATATATACATATATATATATATATATGTACATATATATATATATATATATGTACATATATATATACATATACATATACACATATATATACATACATGTATATGTATGTATATGTATATATATACATATACATACATATACATGTATATATATACATATACATACATATACATGTATGTATATATATGTGTATATGTATATGTATATATATATATATATGTATATGTATATATGTAGACATACACATACACATATATGTATATGTATATGTGTGTGTACATATATATATATATGTACACACACACATATATACATACATACATATACATATATGTATATATACATATATGTGTGTGTGTGCGTATATAAGTATATATATGTATATTGTTGACAACAAGGCAACAAACTGAGGGGGGGTGAATCAGTTTGCTCACAAACTTTATTCAACTCAAAGACAATTTTAGATCTGATAATTAATAATGAAAGCACAAATCAACACCACATTAATAACATGCATGACACCAAGCTTTGTGACATGGAAAGCCCGGTTAAGGGAAAAACCATGGTGGGAACCTACCCACAATATGATGATACCTTGTTAGAAGTATATGAAATATTACAATGGGGAATGCATGAATGCACATGCATTCAGGCACACTGCCTAGAGCTCATGGCTCAAAACACATAACAAAGAGGGCTACAACCCTTGGGAACACTCATTGTCTTACAAAAAAATTCAGATTACATCTGAAAGATCATGAACTGATAGAATAGTATCTTCTCATATTTGGTTATAGTTCCGGTTAAGCACATAATCTAATTTTCTCTGCCACACTTCTTCACACTTTAAAAAGATCAAAACATTTTTTTGGATACTTATCTGATCACACACATTCAGATACACTCGCAAATACATCTCTCATATAATTATTATATATATTTATACATATCGTCAACCTATCTTTCAAGGTTAGCTCAACACATATCACAAATTACAAAGCTATAACCATACACACTACAACATTACATGTGGGCCAAAACAATGTCAACTAAGACATAGTATGGACCTAAACCAACACCTTGAACAATAAACACCTCCAATAATTATGCCTCAAACATCTGCAACACACTACAATCATCATGTTGGCCAAGAACATGAAGAACACCACTGGATAAGGAAAATCATCCATAACATGCAAAATGATCAATGCGGACCATCCACATGGATAGACGTGATCTAGAAACATCCACAAGCATCATGAATTACACCAACAACAACTGTACCAACACCTTTTACTAGAATCATTATCATCATTATATTGAACCTCAAGAACACTCACTTAACTGACTTTCAAATTGAACTGATTTTCAAACTGAAAGATTCACTTGCCAACCTCCAAATCACAAAACATTTGAATTGAGGACACATATTAATGTTCCAAACACTCTGCCAAATCTACAAACCAAGATATTGCAATGTAGAGCAATGCGGAGCAAAATCCAAAAACATTGATCAACACTAAACAACTAAGAAACCAACCAAAATACTGGATCTCATAACTAAATCAAATCACTATGTAAACCTCTAAAACTTTAGCTAAATCAACTAGAGATACTTATCTCAAAACCCTTTAATCCACAATAACTCATCTACAACACACTGGCCAAACCAACTCAATTAATCTGACTGCAACACTGAAACACACAAAGGAATATGTTGACATCAATGACAACACATCACTCAGCAAACTTCTGAATAATATCCAACAATCTCCCCCTTTGGCATTAATGGCAACATATGAATGTGAAAAATAATTAATGCAAAGAAAGAATTCAACTACCAACAATCTTGCCATAATTATCAACAATCTCCCCATAACTCTCAATAATCTCCCCATGAGATATAGCAAATGATACGACAATGTTTCACATGATTCTCTCTCCCCCTTTGACATCAATGCTAAAGACACATATTGCACAAATCTCTCCCCCTTTAGCCAAACTCTCTCTCTCTCTCCCCATAACTGAACATCAAAACTAACCAATCTAAACAACTAAACCACAACACTAACTACTCCCCCTGAGCAGCAAACACCACTCATGAATCCGAATCACATGATATCTCTATGAAGTCCACCAGTATGATGAAACTCAATGCATCTTAGTTCTCATTAGGAGGGGCAATCACCCCTAGCTTCTCTCCGAGATACTCAAAAGTATCCTTAGGTAAAGGCTTCGTGAAGATATCTTTAATTTTTTCCTTTGTATATACATACTCCAATCTAACTTTCTTCTCATTTACTTTTTCTCTCAAGAAATGAAACTTGATTGATATATGCTTAGTCTTTGAATGCAACACTAAATTCTTAGAAATGTTGATAGCACTTCAATTATCACAGTATATGATAGTAGGCTCATCATAAATAACTCTGATATCCTTCAACATCTGTTTCATCTATACCACCTAAGTACAATTGCTATTAGCAACAATATATTCAACCTCTACTGTAGATAAAGAAATTGCATTATGCTTCTTACTCATCCAAGAAACCAATCTTTTACCCAAGAAAAATGTACCACCACTAGTAATTTTTTTGTCATCCATATCACCTACCCAATCAACATCAGTAAAAGAACTCAAATTAAAATCATAATCTTTAGGATACCACAAACCAAAATCACTTATCCCTTTCAAATATCTAAAGATTCTTTTCATAGCTACAACATGAGATTCCTTAGGATCAGCTTGAAATCTAGCAACAATACATACAACATTCATAATATCCAGTCTAGTTTGAATCAAATATAACAATCCACCAATCATTGACATGTATCTAGTCTGATTTCCTTTTGGAGAATCATCATCCTTAGTCAGCTTACATCCAGTCACCATAGGTGTACCAACTGGCTTTGAATCATCTAAACCAAACTTCTTCAATAATTCCTTCACATACATGGACTAAGATATAAAAATGTCTTTATCCAACTAAGTAATTTGCAATCCCAAAAAGAATTTCATCTCTCCAATCATAGACATTTCAAACTCATTCTTCATTTTATAAACAAACTTTTTGCACAAACCATCATCTCCACCAGAAATAATATCATCAAAAAATACCTCAACAATTAAAATGTTATCATGATCAATCTTGAAATATAGATTACTATCAACAGTACCTTTATTGAATTCTAGCTTCATCAAATACTTATCCAATCTGGCATACCAGGCTCTTGGGGCTTGCTTCAATCCATACAATGCTTTTTTCAATTTGCAAACCATATCTTTTTTATCTGTCAACTGAAATCTATTCGGTTGCTCAATATAAACTTGTTCTTTCAACTCACCATTGAGAAAGGATGACTTGACATCCATCTGATAAACTTTAAAATATTTGTAAGCAACATAAGCAAGAAATAACCTAACAGCTTCAATTCTTTCCACTGGAGCAAAAGTCTCCTCAAAATCAATACCTTCAATTTTAGAATATCCCTTACAAACAAGTCTAGCTTTATTCCTAACAACTTCTCCTTTTTCATCCAATTTGTTCTAGAAGACCCATTTAGTTCCAATTACATTTTTATCCTTAGGTCTAGGAACAAGAGTCCATGTATTATTCTTTTCAATTTGATTCAATTCGTATTCCATTGCTTTAACCCAATTTTCATCTTTGCATGCTTCATTAACATCCTTAGGTTCAATTCTAGAAATCAGGCAATATTCTTCAACAATTCTTCTTCTAGTCGTCACACCTTTATTCTTTTCTCCTATTATCTGATTCTTTGAATGATTCAATATCACATACCTAGGAGTCTTAGGATTTTCCTAATTTTCAGACTCTTGAGCTCTTTCTTTTGCACTAGCACTTGTCTCTCTTTCATTCTCAAGATTTTCCGGAACAATCTGAATTTGATTCTGGGTTTGTACTTTCTTTCCTTTATCTAAAATGACATCCTGATCATCTGAATCATATCTGCAAGATCTGTTTTGTCTCACATTGCTTTCATCAGCTTTCACATTAGCACTCTCACTATTTTTCTCACTCTTATTATAACACGGATAGGCCCCGCTCTTAGAAGAATAACCAAGAAATATTCCTTCATCACATCTAGAATCAAAATTCCCTAAATCTTCATATCTTGTGATATAGCATTTACTTCCAAAACTTCTGAAATATCTAACCGTAGGAGCATGACCAAACCATAACTCATAAGGAGTCTTATCGATATCACCTTTGATATGCACCCGGTTAAGAGTGTATACAAAAGTACTCACATCTCTCCAATAAATATGCCCAACATTTCCTTCCAACATCATGGTTCTAGTAGCTTCTTGAATTGTTTTGTTCTTCCTCTTCACAACACCATTCTACTGAGGGGTCTGCGGAGCAAATAATTGTCTCTTCACCCCATGCTCTTCACAAAAAGAATTGAACTCATCGGAAGTTAATTCACCACCTCTTTTAGTTCTCGGACACTTCACCTTTAGTCTATTCTCAGTCTCAACCATGGCTTTGAAAATCTTGAACTTCTCCAATGCTTTAGACTTCTCCCTTAAGAAAGTAAACTGCATCATCCTTAAATAGTCATCAAGCAACAACATGAAATACATGTCACCCTACAAGCTTCCCACTCTAGAAGGACCACACAAATCAATATGCACAAGTTCCAATAATCCATTAGAACTATATTGTTTGCTTTTCAAAGTAACTCTTGTCTGATTTCCTAATTGGCATTCCTTGCATACTAGATTATTAGGTTTTACCAACTTAGGAAGATCTCTCACTGCTTGGCTAGAAATTATCTTAACCATGCAATCAAAATTCACATGACACATCCTTCTATAAAGGGGAAAATTGGGGGCTTGTCCAACTCTCCACTTGGAAAGTGTGGGAATTTGCTAAGCTCAATTTTCACTTGAGGAAACTTTATATTCAAAAGAGGGGGATGAATCTACTAGATCTAATCCCAAAAGGATGCAAGGACTAAATATTGAGTAGATTGATTGAGTTTGGAATGCAATTGACCCTCTTTTGTAAGTTGATTGATTGAATTAAGACAAAGTGCTGAAAATGAAGACAAAGTATGTGAAAACAATGAGCTACAAGTTCGGGATTCAGTCATGCACCTAGATCTAATAAGTTTGAGATAATTCAGAGTTGCTCTCTAAAATCGAGCAAAAGTCACAGGGACCGTGTGTCCAAACAAGGGCGCCCTCCACTTGGTCCTCCAAACTTTTTGCATGTCGAAAAGGGTTTTCCATCTCAGCAAATAAATCCTAATTCCAGAAGTATAGTTGTGCACCTGTTCCTTGCACAGAGAAAGAAAGGGAAATGTGTTGGGAATGGGGGTTTTCCTTCAGGTCAAACCTTGGTTTTGGAATTAACCAAGTGGTTAAAATAATGTAAATGAAATGACTGAAAGTAGAAATCTTCCTCTTTGAGGGGATGTTGAATTGCTTGAAAATGAAATGCTTATACCTCCTTGTGAATTTTCGCTTGCCTCCACATGGAATTATTATTTCATGAAGTAGAATGATGATCTCCTCTTCAATGCTTGTTCAATATTGACTTTATTGCTACTCCAAATCTTGAAGGAAGACCAAAAATGCTCAATTTCTCTTGAATGTTTGATGTCTTGGATGCTTGGAAATCCCTCTTATATACTTGCCAGTAAGATTAATTGACTGATTTTATGACTTGAGCTGAAATAGGGGGGTTTTCTCGCTTCAAATTTGAGTTAGGTCCAGAGGAGGGGATAAAGATAGGCCCCAATTAAGGGGTCACAGGGTGCCATGCCCTGATCATGCCTTATTTTGGGGTAGGATCAAGGTGGTCCCTGAGTGCATTGTTGATTTGCAAGGTGTTTTTGGTGTGCATGAGCATATTCAGATCTCCAATCAGGTCGAGGGGCACAAAAAATAAGGCAAATACCCAAATGTAGTCAAAAATTATGAGGGGTGCAATTTTAGGACATTATATTTATCCCCTACTTTAGCTGGAGTATGAGCTTACACAAAAACTATTGGTAAAGTACAAGCAATTCAGATTGAAAGACTTTCACCACGTCAAGGAGGAAAGATTCACCAAGCCCCCAGTGGACTTTAGGATCTTACGACTTCAATGATGAGGTAAAAGGGAAGATCGTGAGAGAGAAAGAGAACCATGACTACAACTAGTAAGGTTCTCTTACTATGAGTCATGAAAAGAAGATACTAGAAATCACAAGGCAATTTTTTCTAAGTAAATTTAAGTATCAAAAGAGAGAATCATGAGTAGAGTGTATGCCTCCACGTTAAAGAGATTGCATACACCTTGTTGGAAGAAATTTCTTTAAGGTAGGATACACCCAACTAAGACAAACACATTATTGCAATACCCCAAGAGAGGACAAATCAAAGGATAATGAACACAAAGCACAAAAAATGATGTGGTTTCACCTAACTTTTGAGTGAGTATGTTTTTTATGATAACTCATGTATATCATGTATATGTATATGCATAGAATCATCCTCATCCCCCAAAGAGAGGAAACCACCATTAAAGAAGGGAACACATGTGTCTTTTAAGTCAACATGGGAGAGACCAAAAGAGATATCAACACTTTGCATCGTCCTCAAGTAGACAACACTAGGGACAACAAATAGAAGAATAGGGAAACAAATAGAAGAATGTCACAAATAAGCAAAAGAGGAGAGAGAGAGAGAGAGAATCTACAGTGCTAATGAAGCTAAGAAAGCACGTTGTCCTCCCCCTAATCTTACTAATAATTATTTTGGGAAGGTGGACAACACGCAAGAGGAGAAATATCAAGCATAGTAGATGGAGCTATCGCAATTTCCAAACAAGGACCATGCTCTAATGCTAAGTCACTTTGTTTGTTACTAGGAGCTACGATTAATGCTTTTGAAAATTTTGCAGATAAGTCATTGTCAACATCAACATATTTATATTCATCATAAAAAATATTAGGATCTACATTTTCATCTTTAAGAACATTCTCACCTATTTCTTCATCAAGATTAATAAGAATAGGAGTTCTAATAGGAATAGAACTTAAACCATCATTTGTCTTAAGCATTTTGCGTCTTAGAGATTTAGGTTGAACATCTTGTTTAGGAGAAAATGGAATCATGTAAATTGTTGGTGTTTTAGGAGAAGAAATGGTTTGGAAAGTAACTTCATGAACTCTAGCATGAAATTTTTGTCAGTGTTCTCTCGCACAATGGTTTCATCTAGTTTTGGCTGAAGGTTGAGAAGGTTTAGGTTCATCAGATATAGGCTTTGTCTCTTCTTTTAGGGAAGTATTAATGGGTTGAGATATTTTAGGTTGGACAATAGGAGAGGTTGGTCATTTCTCTCTATAAGATGAAGGAGGAGGAGCCACATCATATGAAGGAGGAATGAGAGGTGTAGGAAGGAGACCAGATCCATCATGAGGAGAAGGGATAGGTGTAGCCTTAGGAGGAATAGATTGATGTTTAGGAGGAAGAGTTTTTCTACCTTTTGGTGGAAGAGTAGACTTAGCCATCGGAGAACGAATAGATTTTTCTTTAGGAAAAAGAATATCTCTTTTCTTAGGAGAAAGGATACTCTTCTCTTTAGGAGAAGGAATAGGTGGCTCTTTGGGAAGAAGATTATTTCTTTCCTTAAGAGGAAGAATAATCTTAACCTCAAGAAGGGGTACATGATCATCAAGAGGAATGCTAAGTGTTGGATTTCTAGGTTTACTTAATGACAAACTCATTTCATTTTTCCAGTTTTGATGTGATCTAAAGAGAGAATCACTTCTAGGTTGAATATGCTTGAATTGTTTGGACCAAAAATAATCAAGACAAACATCTCCATGCCTTAGTGTAGGTTGAAATTTGCTATGATTAACAGTTATGATTTCACCATTATGAGGAAATTTCAAACACTTATGAACAGTAGAAGTGATCGCTTTCATGGAAGAGAGCCAAGGATGTCCCAACTTCACATGAAATTGTTTGGATGTAGGATTGATAGAAAATTGAACATCAAAGCATTTAGTGCCAACATCAATAGGAAGTGTTATAGAACCAATAGAAGGACAAGAGAAGCCATCAAAAACTTTAACTATTACATCAGTATCATCATATATCACTTCATGCAATTGCAAAGTAAAAAGAAATTATTCAGTTATCACATTAACCATGAGAGCAGGATCAATAAGTACTCCTCTAGCGGGTATACGTTTGATTTTCCCACTTATGTATAATGGTCCATCGGGGTGCCTTAATGGTCTCACTAGGATAAAATGTTATGCACAAATCCTTAGGAATTTCTTGTTGATCTACAAGGTTCACCACATTATTATATTCAAGGGTCACATTATTGGGAGAGTAAGTAAGATGATTAGTCTCAATCACATTAGTGGAATGGGATGGTAAAGGATCAGTTAAAATTGGAAGGTTCTGATTAGGAGGAGCTACAGATTTGTTTCCTTTATCATTCACTCCTACCACAAATATAGTATTGTTATCAATCAATTATTGAATATTACTTCTTAATGAAAAATATTTTTTAGTATCATGACTAGGCTGACGATGATATTGACAAAATGATTTAGCACCAAAGTAAGGTGAAGTTGTCTTACATGGATCAATTGGTTTGATTTGTGGAAGTTTTAACACATTCCTTTGTATTAATTGAGACATAATGCTATGCAAAGATTCATTCAAAGGAGTAAACTCTTTTTCTCTTTAAAAGAATTTAGACAAAGGAGGCACATTTGTAGTGGCTACTACTATTGGCATTTTTTATGTTTATGTTGTGATTGTCATTGATGGAAACACACTTGTATTGAGATCCACTTTATATGTATGAGATAGAGCTCAACCGGTATCTATTCCAACCAATATGTTGTATTCTAGTCTTTAGACTATTGGTGATTTTGCAGAATGTGTTTCCCGGTCTGAAGCAGCATGTCGACCCCAAGCGGTTCGTAGATCTCAAGCGGTATGAGGGAGCAAAGCAGCATAACACATTCTTACCGGTCTTCATTTGTCAAACCGACAACCGATATTTTGTATGAACCGGTAATACTTTGTGATGAGTTACCAACGAGCATTTTGTGATGAGTTACCAATCCATCGATTGTTTGACGGTGCCGACACACTGACAGTGCTTCTTGTGTCATGTTACTGAGTACGTGTAGATTCATTGAACCTAGGAAATTGTAATGTAATCCTATTGGACTGACATGAAATCAGATTCCTTTAAAAGGATATCATGTCTAGGGTTTTAGGTTGTTGCTGAAAGGGTTTATGTTGTGCTAGGGTTTAAGGTGATTGATGAGTTGTTAGAGCGATCTTATCTGAGAAGATCAAGTTGTAATTGAGTGAGAGATAGAGAAGACTGAAGTAATGTTGGGATGCATTAGAAGTGAGCTATACTGGATCTAACCAAGCAGTTTGTGCTATTAGATAGATCAAACACTTGTTGATTACTCACATCTTTGACAAGTCTGTAGCCCTTAACCAAGTAGGCCCAATAGCCTTTTGTAAAATCCTCTAACAAGGTGGTTCACCTCCGTGAATCTAAAATCCTCTAGCAAGGTAGTCTTTAATCAGACTTATCTCCTAAGAAAGATTGAGATTCCTAACAAGATCTGTTCTGGTGAAGAACATTGTAAGACCTTAACCGGTTTGGTTTCTATTCTGTAGATAGTGACTTGTGAGTTCCATCTCACCGTGGTTTTTCCTAGTCGGGTTTCCACGTCAAATATCTTGTGTTATGGTTGTATTGCTTTTGTGGGTGAATGCCTTATTTGCATTTTGGTTTGCATGTGTGTTAACCGGTCTATCTGTTAAACTACTTTACCTATTTATCTTCAGAGTGTTTAAGGGTTTTAGTGCAGTGATTTTTGTCTTACTAATTCACCCCCCCTCTTAGTATTCATCAATTGGTATTAGAGCCTACCTTTCTATAAGTTTAACCACTTGGAAAGAGATATGGGGGAATACACCTTGAGGGAACTTACTCAATGGTTCACTCAGTCTGAGCAAGCCTATGATGATCTTATGGTCAAATACAAGGCATCTCAAGCAAAAAGGAGAGAACATGCAGAGAAGCTGATGGAGGTATCTGAAAATAGTTATGAAGATGAAGCAAATATAGAAGCCATGATTGCAAAAGTAAATAAGCTGAATGATTCAAACTCCAATCTAAGAAAGGAGTTGGAAGGACTGACTATCCGGTTTAGTCAAGAGCTTGAGAACCAGAGAAAAGCTAAATATCTGGTAAAGGACAGAGATCATGAGATCTCCAAGTTGAAACAAGAGATTAGTACCCTAAATGCTCAACTCCATGCAAGCAGGATGGAAAAGGAAGACATGGAAGGAGAACTGAACATAGCCATCTCTGAAAATGCAAGCCTAATGGAGACAAATACTGCTATTTCCAAAGAACTCTTTGAGTCAAAGGAAATACTTGCTAAGTTCAGCAAAAGTACTGTCAAGCTAGAGCAAAAGCTTGAGTCATCTAGATCGGTAAAGAATAACAATGGACTTGGTTTCTCTGGACATGAGGAAGGAGAATCCTCAGGAACAAATGCTGAAGCATCAAAGAAGCAACCGACATTCAAAGGAAAAGGTAAGAAAAAATTCAAACCTGTTTGCTGTAACTGTCTTAAAGAAGGACACACTACAAATGTATGTAGGAGCAAAGCCTACAATAATTTTCCTTACTTTATTAACAATGTACCTAGATCCAATAAGTTCAACGGTCATTGTTATGCATGCAACAAGTTTGGGCATAGAGCATCTGATTGCAAGTCTATCATGAAAAACACTGGAAGATATCCTCAGAGGACCCAAGGAGCTGGTCCAGAATCTTTTGTGAACCGGAACCCTAACCGGTTTAATGCTTACAATTATCAGTCAGGTAGCAATGGTTATCAAGCGGCAACCGGATGGAGAGCAAACTGTTGGATTTGTCATGGACACGGTCACACTGCTACTACATGTAGAAGGAAGAATGGAAACATGAACAATGGACCTTGGAGAGCACCTGGATTGGTTTGCTATCACTGCAACAAACCGGGTCACATTGCAAGATTCTGCAGAAGTAGAAAGAATATATTTGATGATATATTGGTCACTCAGGAAGGAGAAATTGATGTTGAAACAGTTCAAGTAGACATGAACAAAACCTGGAGGAAGAAACCAACAATGTTGGAAGAGAAACTAGTTTCTGCACCTATTGTGGAAGTATCAGAACCGGCAAACTAAGCTCCAAAAAGGCTTAGGGGGAGCAAACAGTGAAATATTTTCGAACCCCCAGTTTACATCGGTAAAAGACCTTAACCGATATATGATACATGTCGCTTGGCAGAAGACCAGAAACGGTAAAAAGGCAAATTAGGGTTTACACCCTAATAGAGGAGCATTAATGGCAGCAGGGGTGAGACATGTATAAAAGCATATTTCAAATCATTTCTCACTATTTGTTTTCGAGCGAAGAAAAGTTTTTCAAAGTGCAGAGCAAAGAAAAGACGATTTGAGCTAAGATTTCAAGAGATTGACAAATCGTGAAGGAGATTCAAATTCAATTTGCAAACGGTTAGGTGAACACAAAGTTGTGATTCAACAATCGATGAAGTGTGGAGTGAAGGAGAATCAGGAAGCCCTAAATTCACATTTTAAAGATATTTTTCGTGTCCTTAAAATACTCTACAATGGCTTCCGCATCTCATACCAGTTCTAGCACATCCATTGAGTCGGAAAGTTTCATTCAAAGGAAGTCCAAGTATAATGCCCTATCACAAGTTCCGGCTAGAGTAATAGTAGAAGAGGGAATATCTAACTATATTGATTGCAAAATTGAAGACCTAGGGTCTTTAGCTATTCACACCCAGTTAGGTTTATTTTGCGGCAAGGACAAGAAAATCAAACCGGAATTTAGTATCCTAGAGAAGAAAAAACTCCATAATGCAGTATACTTTCTGGAAGACTTTACAGAGGATCATATTAGGATCATTTTGAGCAGAGTCCATGGTGAGAAGATATACCTGGAGAGAACACATTTTATCACACCGTAGGCAATTCATGCAGTCACCGGTTTCTGCAACATAGGGGAAGTGCCAACCCTAAGAATGGTAAGCAAAATAGAAATGGCCAAGCTCACTGGTTCAATAAGCGACTCATGAGGTATGACAGTTAATCCTATCAAGGATGATCTGGTGAAATACGCCTGCATGGTGATAGGCTACAAAACATTCTCAGCCAGCAGGATTAATTCTGTATCTGCTGCAGTAGTAAATGCTGCTTACCAGATGATTAAAGAGGATGGATCATTTGACCCATGCACCGGTATGCAGAGGCAACTCTTGTCTAATCTGAAGTCAATTAAACAGGATAATGCACTGAGATTCAAGTTCAGACAACTATTGGTTGGTTTGTTCTTCTATTTCCAAGGCTACTTTCTTGGAGTAGGAGATGTCCAGTGGTCCCCTTACCAACTGGTAACCAAACAGATCAAGGAAAGCATTCAAGCTATCAGAACCAGTTACCCTGATGTACTGAACAAGTATTTTGATGAGTTCAGAAGGAAGATGAGTCAAAGGGTGAGGATCTCAGGTGATATTTTTAAGAAATATGAAGATGACATCTATTTCACCATCCAGGTGGACAAATGCTTAATGGAGGCTGTTGAGCCTAGAATGGAAGAAGTGGAGCCAATGGGATATGAGGTGATGTATGATATGCTGGAAGGGTATGCCTCAACCCTTATTGCCTTGCCTCTTGATCCTAAGGCTAAGAGGACCGGAACCTATCTGGAGAGGATTGCACCAGTCGAGGAACCCTCTGTTAAGAAAGGAAAAGAACCGATAGCAAAGAAAGAAAAGGCAGTGCCTGCAGCATCGGCACCGGCTACTACTGCAACTCCAAGAGTGACCAAGCGGTCACCTGCAAAGAAGAAACTGGAAGTGGCACCGACAAAAGTCTTTGAAAGAAAAAGGAAGACTAAGTCAAATGAACCGGACTTTGAAGAGACTGAGTCTGAGGAGATGCCAAAGAAGGCCAGATAGACAAAGAAGATGAAGAAGAATGAACCGGCAACATCTGCACCGGTAAATATTGATATCTCCTCATATAAACCTTTGACACATTATCAAAGGACAATAAAGAATATTAGGAGAAAATTACTGCATGATTTAGTAGATTATTATGATGATTTTAATAGTGAGGAGAAAGATGAAGTACTATAGGAGATTATTATTTATTTGTGTAAAAATGACCGGTCACCATCAAAGATTAAATCTCAGACAGCGGATTCATTATATAAGGCATTAAATAATAAATGGCACATTGCCATAGAAAAAGAATAGGAGATTAGGGAGAAAGTCTTTGCACAATACTTCCCCGACCTCTCAAACTCAGAATTATTTGATGTTTTGGACCAAAATAAAGGACTCTTCTTCACAAGGAGAAGAAGACTCTGGCTGTTAGAGGGGAGAATTGATGATGTTGAAAAAGACACTCATCAACATATGGATGATGCTATCAATTATCACAAAGCACGTATGGCCAACTTGCAAGCGGAAAAAGAACCGGTTATATCCAAACCGGATGAAGTTTTTGATGAAGAAGGAAACCCGGTTGAAGAACCAATTGACACTATTGATGTTGATGCCCTGGACATAGAAGATGTCACTCAAGACATACCTTATGAGGGAACAAAATAGGTGCAACAAGCCGAACATGACAGTGAGCAAGCTGAGGACAGGCAGGAAGCGACTAAGGAACAGGAAGAGAAGAAGAAGAGGGATGAAGATGAGAAATAGAGAAAAGAGGAAGAGAAGAGAAAAGAGGAAGAGGAGAAAAGAAAATATGGAGAGAAAAAGAAGCAAGAAGATGAGAGGAAAAAGAAAGAAGAAGAGGATAAGGAAGAAAAGAAGAAGAAGGAAGAGGAAAAGAAAAAGAAAGAAGAAGAGGATAAAGAAAAGGAAAAGTGGAAGGAAGAAGAAAAGAAGAAGAAGGAAGAGGAAGAGAAAGAAGAGGAGAAGAGGAAGGAAGCTGAGAGGAAAAAGAAAGAAGAGGAAGACAAGGAACAAGAAAAGAAGAAGGAAGCAGAGAAAAAGCAGAAGGAAGAAGAAGACAAGGCAACAGAGAAACGCAAAGTGGACAAGGCAGCGGAGGCGATGAAGAGCACACAGATGGAGACTCCGAAGGCAACCGGGAGTCAAGCCAAACCATTTGATATCTCCAGTCCTATCGATCTCTAGTCTGCAAGTGAGTTGGAGCTTATGCAGAGCATCAAGGTTTCTCAAGAACACCTTGAAATCATTCAAAGGAAAAAGGAGCAAGATATAATTCAAGCGGCTGTAGACATCCTTATCGTTTTGATCCCCGGTACCAATCTTCCGAGCACTAAATCATCACTAGCACAGCTTAAGCTACTATGTACTATAGTGGATGATCAGGTGCAGAGCCTAGAAGAAGTAGCTGAGGCAAATGTCAAGAAAGAGAATCAAAAGGCTCTTAACATTGCTTTGGTGAAGAAGTTGAATGAACTCCGGTCTGAACTGCTGAAAGACCAGAAGGATATAAGGGATGCTTTGGATGAGGGAAACCTTCTGCTAAGCAAAATCTGTCAACCCCATCTATTCTGTGATGATGTGTTAGCTCGGAAGCAAAAGATTCAAACAGACTTACAGTCTTACTTGAGCACATTTAAGCCACCTTATGATTCCTTTGCAACTTATGGGCAAACCATTCACTGGTTTCAGATCCAATCAGCCAAAATGGAGCAAGAGATCAGTACACGGTCTAGAGATTTGCAGGAGCTACAACTGGTCTTACTTCCACGTTTGCAAATTCTTTGGAAGTCTTATCTGTTCCTGGATGCCTTGACAGTTACGCAGGAGATGAGCATAATTGATGCCATGGAAGAACAGGTATCCCAGATGCAAACAGAGAAAGAAGTGGCCACCTCCCTACTTGAGTCTTGGTCTCTATCAATGAAACAATTTTTGCAGGACTATAAATCGGTTTTTGACAAGTATTATTCCTTGTTGTCATAAAATTTTATTATTTTTATATCAAATAGAAATAGGGTTGTTCAACGATACTTTGTCATTGTTGGCAAAGGGGGAGAAGTAATCTATCTATTTTGGAGAAGAATAGGGAGAATTATCTGGCTTTAAAATTTTGATATATGCTTTATGCTCTAATATCTCAATGTTTATGCTCTGTATGCAAAATTGCTAAACATTGTATTGATTAAGGGATAGGTTATATGCTTAGGGGGAGCAATTTTGTTAATGGCATGTTTTTGTTGTAAAACACTTAGATGTCAAAATTTTATTTTCCTAAGTGTTGCCATCAATGCCAAAGGGGGAGATTGTTGGCATTTTTGATGTTTATGTTGTGATTGTCATTGATGGACACACACTTTTATTGAGATCCACTTTATATGTATGAGCTAGAGCTCAACCGGTATCTGTTCCAACCAGTATGTTGTATTCTAGTCTTTAGACTATTGGTGATTTTGCAGAATGTGTTTCCCAGTCTGAAGCGGCATGTCGACCCCAAGCGGTTCGTATATCTCAAGTGGTACAAGGGAGCAAAGCGACATAACACATTCTTACCAGTCTTCATTTGTCAAACCGGCAACTGGTATTTTGTATGAACCGGTAATACTCTGTGATGAGTTACCAACCGACATTTTGTGATGAGTTACCAATCCACCGATTGTTTGACGGTGCTGACAGACTAATGGTGCTTCTTGTGTCATGTTACTGAGTATGTATAGATTCATTGAACCTAGGAAATTGTAATGTAATCCTATTGGACCGCCATGAAATCAAATTCCTTTAAAAGGACATCATGTCTAGGGTTTTAGGTTGTTGCTGAAAGGGTTTATGTTGTGCTAGGGTTTAAGGTGATTGATGAGTTGTTAGAGCGATCTTATGTGAGAAGATCAAGTTGTAACTGAGTGAGAGATAGAGAAGACTAAAGTAATGCTGGGATGCATTAGCAGTGAGCTATACTGGATCTAACCAAGCAGTTTGTGCTATTAGATAGATCAAACACTTGTTGATTACTCACATCTTTGACAAGTCTGTAGCCCTTAACCGGGTAGGCCCAAAAGCCTTTTGTAAAATCCTCTAACAAGGTGGTTCACCTCTGTGAATCTAAAATCCTCTAGCAAGGTAGTCTTTAATCGGACTTATCTCCTAACAAAGATTGAGATTCCTAACAGGATCTATTCCGGTGAAGAACATTGTAAGACCTTAACCGGTTTGACCTTAATCGGTCTGGTTTCTATTCTGCAGATAGTGACTTGTGAGTTCCATCTCACCATGGTTTTTCCCAATTGGGTTTCCACGTCAAATATCTTGTGTTATGGCTGTATTGCTTTTGTGGGTGAATGCCTTATTTGCATTTTGGTTTGCATGTGTATTAATTGGTCTATCTGTTAAACTGCTTTATCGGTTTATCTTTAGACTGTTTAATGGTTTTAGTGTAGTGATTTTTGGCATACTAATTCACCCCCCCTCTTAGTATTCATCAACTACTTGAGTGTTGTTGTTGATGTCATTGAATTTGATGAATATTTTGTTTGGTTTTAACTTTGCAAATGGTTGTTGAGCACTATCACCCTTATCACTCGGAGCCATGGATGGAGATGATTGTTCCAATTGACTTACAGTCAGTTGATAATTATGAAGTACTGTGCACAACTGTGGAAAGGAAGTAAACTCAATTAAGATAAGTTTATCCTTAATATCCTTTTGTAAATTAGCAATGAAAATCTTTTGAATATCTTGATTGGGCACATGAAAAGAAATATGAGAATATAAATGCTTATATCTACCAATTAAATCAATCACTTTTTTTTTAACTCCTTGTTTATAATGCATCAAATTAGTCAAAGTAACTTTAGGACCAATGTTATTGTGAAATTTTTGAATGAAAGCATTAGCTAGTTGTTGAATATAAGTAATAGAATAAGGAGGAAAAGAACAATACCATTGCAAATCTCTATCCCTTCATGTTCTAGTAAACAATTTTGCTAACAACATTCGATCATAAGAAAAGTCACTACACAAAGTTTGGAATTTATTAACATGAGTTAAGGGACCACCTTTTCCATTATATAGTTCCAATTGAGGGACTTATACATGTTTAGGAGCAATGGCTTTAATAATGTAATTGGATAATGGGCTCGCTACATCAAATGTGGGCACATTATACTTGTATTGGTTCATAGAAGCTAGTTGTTGTTGTAAGGAAGATACTATTTGGGCTAGACTATTGATTGCAGCTTCGGTAGAAGGTTTGAAATTAGACATGTTGGATTGAGAGGGTAGAGTAATATTGTTGAATGAAGGAAGATATTGAGAATAAGGAGGTGGGACACTATGATAAGTAGGCAATGGAGAAGATTGGGTAACACATGGAAAACTCATAGGAGGAATGAAGGAATTGTGATTGAAAGAGTTGCCCCCTTGACTACCATTTATAGGTGGTGAATGTGATTGGGTAACAAGGGGAGCACTCATGGTAGGAGAAAAGGAGGAAGAGGTATTTCCCCCATGACTAACATTTGTAGGTATACAATTTTATGTAGAGGTAGCCATGATGTTTGATTTGAAGGTAGGAACACTAGTCATAGGAGTTGTTAAAGGAATGGAATGATTAACTTGGATAGGAGGGTGTGTATAACCTAGGTTTTCGACACAACACTTTATAGGCATGATATTATAATCTACAATATGAGAAATACCACACAAGATATCAACACCATGTTTATCACTTTAAATCATTCTTTTTAATCCTTCAATCAATAATAGAGCTTCACTTTCTGGGTATTCTTGACTCATCCATTGTTGAAGATTGTCAAATTAATTGTCCATCTTCGCCAATTGATCAATGGATACCCTAGTTAGTGATTCCTCCTCATTATGAGAATTATCAAGAGGATAAATGGGAATATCAGAGGATTAGAAGAAGCACCAATATCCTCATTGAAAAAGCTAGCCAAATTAGTCTCCATTTCCTCGGTAATTAAACCTTGGGCAACCTTAATTCTACAACTTCTTCTAATGGGGATACTATAGGTAGGACTAATAGTAGTAAAACTCATGCACTAGGAGAAAGAAATTGAAAGAATAATGCAATCTCCTAGGAATTTGAAATTTAAAATTTAAAATTAGGGCTTTGTTAAAATAACCTCTTAAATTAAATTTGAAATTATTCCCTAGAAGATAGAAATTTGAATTTAAAATTAGGGTTGAAAATGACCTCTTAATTTTAAATTTTTGAAAGGAGTGAAAATCAAAATTAAAATTAGGGTTGTCCAAATCTAACCTCTTAATTAAAATTTTGAGAGTTTGAAATGTTGAAATATTGAGGAAATCAATTTAATTTTAAAAATTAGGGCATATGGACTTAACCACTTAATTTTAAAATTTAAATTGAAAATGGAAATGTTGAAATTCAGATTTATTTTCGAACTTAGGATGACCTAAAATCAATAAAATTTCACAAATCTCTGGAATTGTGTTGTAAAACACAGTCAAAATAGGCTCCCAAAATTTGAGTAGAAAAAGTTGGGACCAAGGTGGTAGCAACACGGTCCGAACACACAGTCTGACCAACTTTTTACCAAAATTTTGGGGAAGCAAGATATTGTGATTTTAATGCGAATTCTAGAAGGATATGGGAATTCGAGATGTCTAGATATGCAAAAATAAGCCTTGAAGATCGAAATAGGATACACTTAGGATGAAAGATTGATAAAATGATTAATTGAAAGAAGAAAAAAAATGGACACACTTAAGGGTTGACTTTTATGATGTTTATAGGGACAAGAAGGGACTTTAGATTTAATTGAATCAATTAAATGCTTAAAGGAAAATTTGAATTTGCACAAGATTAATTTAATTTTAATAATTAGGGTTTGTTCCATAAACCGCTTAATTTTAAAAATTTAAATTTGAAAATTTGAATGTTAGAAGGAGGGAAAATGAATTTTTGAAATTGAAGCAAAGACCAAATTCAAGATCTACACAATCCACAAGGTGAATTTTAAAATAAAAAATTAGGGTTTTGTGATTTAACCACTTAATTTTTTTAAATTTTTAAAAATTATAAGTGTAAATAAAAACTTGAATTGCAAAATTAAAAGTTCTCGGATTTGAAACAATCAATCCAATATAGACAAATGACAAGCTCAATTTTGAATCTAAAAATTAGGGTTTTTGTGAATTCAACCTATAAATTTTTAAAAAATTGCAAGAAAATTAAAATTGTAAATGAAAAATTGAATTTTAAATTGTATACACTCAGATCTAAAAACAAAAATCAGAATTAAGGGTGTAAGGAGTTGGTTTCATAAAATGTAAAGTGGAAAATTGGGGGCTTGACCAACTCTCCACTTGGAAAGTGTGGGAATTTGCTAAGCACAATTTTCACTTGAGGAAACTTTACATTCAAAAGAGGGGGATGAATCTACTAGATCCATTCTCAAAAGGATGCAAGGACAAAATATTAAGTAGATTGATTGAGATTGGAATGCAATTAACCCTATTTTGTAAGTTGATTGATTGAATTAAGACAAAGTGTTGAAAAAGAAGACAAAGTGCGAAAAACAGTGAGCTATAAGTTCGAGATTCAGTCGTACACCTGGATCTGAGAAGTTTGAGATGATTCAGAGCTTCTCTGCAAAATCGAGCAAAATTTGTAGGGACCATGTGTTCGGACATGGGCACCCTCCACTTGCTCCTCCAAACTTTCCACACTTCGAAAATGTTAGGGTTTCAAGCAGATCCGAAGCAAATATGAACTAACAATTATATGCAGATTTAAATACAAAAGATAAAGAAATAAAATAGGACACAGACAACACAGAGATTTAACATGGTTCACCTAGAATGGGTTATGTCCATGATACACAGCTGTCCAATCTTTCTTATTATCTAGCAAAAAAAGTACATCAACCTTACAATGCCTTAAGCATCCCAGCCGCTTATAACATGCATTTTTAGGGCAACCAACAAAGTCGGCCTTTTTAGGGTTTTATTACAATGAGAGGATACGTGTTGAGTGTACAGTACTTTGTTGATCAGTCACCACATATCAACAATATCCCACTTGGAGACTGATCAGGCTCCACACAAAACAATCTCCCACTTGGAGACTGAAACTAGACGACACCACTGTACATGCAACATCCGCTAAATAAAACACTTGGACTTGACTAGTATAAATTCCACAATTATCAATCAAGAAGACCAACATAAACTGATGAAGAAATCAACTTCTCATGTGGAATTGCCTTCGTCAACATATCGATAGGATTCTCACTTGTGTGAATCTTCTCAAGCCGTAACTGACCCTCCTCCAAAATAGTCCGGATGAAGTGGTACCTGAGCTGAATGTGCTTTGTCCTTGAATGAAAAACATAGTTTCTTTGCAAGATGAATGGCACTCTGGCTATCGGTATATAATGGCTGATCCTCCTATGTCTTACCCAATTCCTCCAGAAAATATTGTAACCAAATCATCTCCTTGCTGGCTTTTGTATCAGCAACATACTTAGCTTCAATGGTTGAAAGTGCAACAACCTTTTGCTGCCTAGAAATCCAACTGACTGCGGTTCCCTCTATAGTAAAAACATACCCTGTAGTACTCCTCTGTGAATCAATATCACTTGCCAGATCAGAGTCAACAAATCCACTTAGAGCAGCATTAGATCCTTTGAAGCATAATGCCTTCGTAGTAGTTCCTTTCAGATGCTGAAGAATCCATTTCACAACATTCCAATGTTCCATACTCGGATTACTCATAACTTGCTCACAATTCCCACTGCATGTGTGATATCTGGCCTTATGCAAACCATTGCATACATCAGATTGCCAAAAGCTGATGAATACGGGATGTTAGACATTTTCTTTACCTCTTCCTATGCCTTTGGGCACATCTCCTTAGTCAATTTGAAATGACTAGACAAAGGTGTACTAACTGCTTTTGCATCTTGCATGTTAAATATTTTCAACACCTTCTTTATATACTCACTTTGGGACAAATTCAAGGTTCTATTTTTCCTGTCCCGTGTAATCCTCATACCCATAATTTGCTTAGCTGCACCCAAATCCTTCATAGCAAATGACCTAGCTAATTTCTATTTAAGATCATTTATGTGTTGCATGTTAGACCCAACAACAAGCATGTCGTCAACATAAAGCAACAAGATAATATAATTGCCATTATCCAATCTCTTAAAATATACACAATGATCAGAATGACATCTATGATAATCGTGTTCAACCATGAAACTATCAAATTTTAAATACCATTGTCGGGGTGCTTGCTTTAGGCCATACAAACTTTTCTTCAACCTGCACATCAACTTCTCCTTACCTTTCACCTCATATCCTTGTGGTTGCAACATGTAAATTTCCTCCTCCAAATCGCCATGGAGAAAAACTGTTTTGACATCTAATTGTTCAAGCTGTAAATCATCTATAGCCACAAGACTAAGTACAATTATAATTGAAGTCATTTTTACAACTGGAGAAAATATTTCATCATAATCTATACCCTTTTTCTGTGCAAAACCTTTTACCACAAGTCTAGCCTTATATCTTTTCTGACCTCCTTCCTCCTCCTTCAGCTGATAAACCCATTTGTTAGGCAAGACTCTTTTTTCTATAGGTAAAGGGACTAAGTCCCAAGTCTTGTTTTTCATCAAGGAGTCCATCTTCTCTTTCATGCCTAGCTCTCACTGTTGTTTGGCATCCACCTGCATTGCTTCTTCATATTCTTCTGGTTCACCAGAATCAATTAATAATATAGAATACAAAGAAGGAGAAAATATTTCAGGGGGTCTACTTGACCTCGTAGAATGTCTAACACTTGTAGGAGTTTGTGGGATATTCTGTTGTTGTTGAGCATCAGGTACTTATGGCATTTCATTTTCAGGAATCTCATCCAACACCACATATTCTTGCTTGTCCTATTCATGCTTCTTTTCCTACATCTGTTCTTTATACATAACCTTCTCATTAAATATAACATCTCTACTTCTAATTATTTTCTTATTTTCAAAATCTCATAATCGATAGCCATATTCATCTATCCCATATCCAATGAAGGTACATTTCAGAGATTTAGCATCAAGCTTGGTTCTGTTTTCTTTATCAACATGGACAAAAGCTTCACAACCAAAGGTTTTCAGAAAAGAATAATTTACCTTTTTACCAGTCCATGCCTCCTCTGGAATACCACCATCCAAAGGGGTTGAAGGTCCTCTATTTATCAAATAGACAACAATATGTACAACATCTGCCCAAAAATGTAAGGGCAATCCAACATGCAATCTCATGCTCCTCGCGCGTTCCATGATAGTCCTATTCATTCTCTCTGACACACCATTTTCCTATGGAGTTCCTGTAACTATCTTTTGCTTTTGAATCCCATTTAAGGAGTAGAAATCTTCAAATGCTTTGCTGCAATACTCACCTCCATTATCCGATCTGAGACACTTCAACTTTTTTCCTGTCTCATTTTCATCCAAAGCTTTCCATTTCTTAAAAGTTTCAAAAATATTTGATTTTTGTTTTAGGAAATATACCCATGTTTTTCTAGTTGAGTCATCAATAAAAATAACATAATAACAAGAGCCAACAAGAGATGATACATGAGTCGGTCCCCATACATCTGAATGCACAAGCTCTAACTTCTCACTCTTCTTCTCTTTCCCAACCTTGAGAAATCTGACTCTTTTATGTTTGCCATAAACACAGTTCTCACAGAACTCTAAATCAATCTTCTCTAGTCCTGGCAATAGATTTTTGGAGTGAAGTATTTTCATCCCTTTCTCACTCATGTGCCCAAGCCTATGGTGCCACATTATCGAATCTATTCTTGCAACATCTATTGTTGTTGTCCCTGCAGTAACTTTATCTGTAGCAGCTAAGGTAGAGTAAGTGTTACAAGTACATAGATATAATGTGCCTACCTTCGCACCTTTAGCTACTACTAATGATCCTTTAGTGACCTTCCAGATACTGTCTGAGAAGGTAATCATGCAACCTTCACTACCTAGTTACCCTGCAGAAATTAAATTTCTTCTTAAGTTAGGAACATGTCTTACCTCCTGCAGAAACCAGTCATTTGCATTTTGCAACTTGATCTTTATCTTTCCTTTTCCAACAATTTGACAGGGCTCATCATCACCCAAATATACCTGTCCAAAATCACCTTGAACATAATCTAGAAAATATTTTCTATGGGGTGTAGCATGAAATGAAGCCCCAGAATCTATTACCCAAGAATCATTAACGTTATCCAAACATAAGATTAAAGCATCTTGTAAAGTATTACTTGCAATATTAGCTTCCTTACTATCATTTTCATTTTTGTCTCCTTCTTTGTTTTTCCGAGGCCAACAGTCTTTCTTTAGATGACCAGGCTTTCCACAGTACCAACAATCTTTCTTTCCTCTAGATTGAGAGCGTCCTTTCTTTGACTTCCCTCGTGACTTCTCATTCCAAGGGCCTTTTCCACTTTCCTTTGATCTTCCTCTATTCTCCACATTCAAAACACTACTTGATGATGTTGAAGTCTCACTTGTGCTTTTCCTTCGCATTTCCTTGCTTAAGATAACACCAACAATATCATCAAATACCAAAGTATTTTTACCAGAGACAGAGTTACTTACAGCCATAACCAAGCTATTCCAGCTTTCTGGCAAAGAACATAAAATCAAGAGAGCCCTAACCTCTTCTGCAAAGGTAATTTTTATCGAAGACAATTGACTGGTGTAGTCACATAAATCTGTCCACTTAATTAAAATGAATATTTAGTATTTATTTGATTATTTAACCATCAATCAATAATTAATTAAATTAATATATTTAATTAATTCATCTTAACCCTCTTCTCCTATTAATTAAATAAATTATTCAATTTATTTGATTTAATTCACTTAACCAAATTTAGACCATTAATTAAATAAATAAATCATATTTATTTAATTAAATCTTCTGTCACATTTAAATAAATTAATATTTATTTAAATTCCCCCAAAATCCCACCTCTCACATTTAAATAAATTAACATTTATTTAAATCACCTTTATCCTCCACCCACTTGTATTTTCCTACAAATGCAAGTTGCACAACTATTTTAAATAAATCATTTATTTAAATCACCTTTATCCTCCACCCACTTGCATTTTCCTACAAATGCAAGTTGCACAACTATTTTAAATAAATTATTTATTTAAAATCCTATTTATCCTCACCCACTTGAAACCTTTAATGGTTTCCCTTAAAGTCTTCAAACTTAATGGCTTCCTTCTAGAGTCTTCTCAAACCTTTAATGGTTTCCCTTAAAGTCTTCAAAACTTAATGGCTTTAAAGTCTTCAAATTTGATGGCTTCCTTCTATAGTCTTCTTAAGCCTTTAATGGTTTCCCTTAAAGTCTTCAAGCCTTTAATGGTTTCCCTCAAAGTCTTCAAGCATTTTAATGCTTTATCTTCCTTTTTCTCATTTGAATAAATTAATATTTATTTGAATATTTATCCAAATGCAAATTACACCATTTAATTGAAATAAATGATTTTATTTTAATTGAAAATACCAAAAATCCTCCCACTTGCATTTTCCTACAAAATCCATTTGCATGCCTAAAACCCCTTCTAGATTCTTCTAAACCTTTCCTAATTAACCTAATCCATCCCCTAAATATTGTCACATTCCTAAGAAAATTGGAGTCACTTCTCAAAGACTCCAAAGTCTTTGAAAAGCAATTAATGATTTGTGTGTTCAACAAATTAACCTCTAAAGTCTTCCAAACCACTTATGGCTCTTACATGACCATTAATGGTTAATTCCACTTGCACCCATGGTTAAGGACTTTGACCCCTAACTTAACCCTCATGTAACCCATGTGTCTGTTCAAAGCATTTATTTCTTTGACTAGGGTAACCATCATGTCCCCTCAAGCATTTAATGCTCCTTATCTCTCCTCTCAAGCCTCCTCATGGTGACACTTGTCAACATGGGATTGGGTTGAAAGTCTCACATGGATTAAATATCTTTCAATCCTAACCCTTGTTAAGATTACTCAATCTTAACCCTTCATTTCCCCATTTCTTCTATAAATAGAACCCTTCTCCTCAAGCAAAAAAAGGAAGCATTAGAGTATTGTTGTTATACTGGTATTAGCATAGAGCTTTTTCATAGCATCATTATCTACACTTGCATAGCATTTGCTTATTATATTCAACCATCTTGAATCTCCTTATGGCATCCATGGCTAGTGCTAAAAGCTGAGAGTTACACTCATGTGGAACTTGGAGAGGAGAGGAACAAGGGAGGAGCAACTATGAGCATCTTGATTAGCTATTTTATTCTATGTTTATATGCTTTCTATTTCATGTTTAATATCTCTCTTGATATGCCTGTTTAGGATAATCTTTTGTTGCTAACACTAACATTTGTTTCTTGTACTCTTGTGTGTGTTGCCATCAAACAGATTTTCTAATCCTTTTTGCAGAGCATCAACTGGTAATTGTATTAAATTCATTTAAGTGCTCCACTATAGATCCTCCCTCACTCATTTTCAAATTAAACAAACGGTTCATAAGAAATACCTTATTCGAAGCCGAGGGTTTCTCATACAACTTAGCCAATGTCGCCATCAAATCTACAATCATTTTTGCTTATGTGATATTGAATGCTACAGACGGTGCAAGGCACAATCGAATGGATCCCAGTGCCTTTCTATCTAAAATGTCCCACTCTTCATCTGACATTGTCATCGCTTTCTTTGCCTTTCCTTCCAACGGTCGCCACAAATCCTTTTGATATAGGTAATCCTCCATTTGCATTTTCCATAACTGATAATTCTGGTCATTAAACTTTTTGACCTTGAATTTGGAATCCTCCATTGCTCCCATTCAAATCTAAAAGTCCTACCAATTTATAGAAAACCTGACTCTAATACCAATTGTTAGGGTTTCAAGCAAATCCGAAGCAAATATGAACTAACAATTATATGCAGATTTAAATACAAAAGATAAAGAAATAAAATAGGACACAGATAACATAGAGATTTAACATGGTTCACCCAGAATGGGTTATGTCCACCATACATAGTTGCCCAATCTTTCTTATTATCCAGCAAAAAAGGTACATCAACCTTACAATGCCTTCAACATCCCAGCCGCTTATAACATGCATTTTTAGGGCAACCAACAAAGTCGGCCTTTTTAGGGTTTTATTACAATGTGAGGATACATGCTGAGTGTACAGTACTTTCCTAATCAGTCGCCACATATCAACAGAAAAGGGTTTTTCTGTCTCTGCGAATAAAGCCTAATTCCAAAAGTACAGACATGCACCTATTTCTTGCCTATAGAAAGAAAGGGAAATGTTTTGTGAATAGGGGTTTGCCTTCAGGTCAAACCTTGGTTTTGGAATTAACCAAGTGGTTGAAATAATGTAAATGAATGGGTGAAAGTAGAAATCCTCCTCTTTAAGGGGATGCTGAATTGCTTGAAAATGAAATGCTTATAACTCCTTGTGAATTTTTGCTTGCCTCCACATGGAATTATGTTTTCATGAAGTAGAATGATGATCTTCTCTTTAATGCTTGAAATCTTGACTTTATTGTTGCTCCAAAGCTTGAAGGAAGACTGAAAATGCTCAATTTATTTTGAATGCTTGGATGCTTGATAATGGTTTTTGTTAGATGTCAAATGAGAGGGGAAATCCCTCTTATATACTTTCTAGTAGGATTAATTGACTGATTTTCTAACTTGAGCCGACATAGTGGGGATTTTCCTGCTTCAAATTTGAGTTAGGTCTAAAGGAGGGGATCAAGATAGGCCTTAATTAAGGGTCCCAAGGAAACATGCCCTAGTCTTATCCTATTTTGAGGTAGGATCAAGGTGGCCCCTGAGTGTATTGTTGATTTGTAAGGTGTTTTTGGTGTGCATGAGCATATTTAGGTCTCCGATCAGGATGAGGGGTGTAAACACTAAGGTGGAGACCCAAATGCAATCAAAAATTGAGAGGGGTGCAATTTTAGGATGTTACACCTTCTATTCCATAACCAACTTTCATCAATCTGAGCAATCAAACAACTTTTACCACCAGCATTCAAGTGAAAGATATTACCTTTAGTTTTTGTACCTGATGGAATCTCAATTCTTGAACCACTCAAGATCTTACACCTGCCATTCTTGAATGGCAAGTCATAACCCTTACCAATCATCTATCCAACACTCAAAATATTATGCTTTAGACCTTATACATACAAGACATCATTATTATTGTGCTTACTATCAAGATAAATGGAACCTCTACCATGGATTATACCAGCTTTGTCATCGCCAAATCTTATTATACCACCATAATACTTTTCCATACTCACAAACTTACTCTTATCACCTATAATATGATGAGAGAATCCACTATCAATAACCCATTCATCTTTTTCTTCAACTTTAGCAGCCAAAGCTTTCTCCTCATTAATGCAACTAGTAGAATTAGTAGGCACCAGATCATATTCCTTGATAGCTATGAACACCCATTCATCTCCTGAATTTCCCTTATCAAATTCATCATTTGTCACACCTTCATCAACAACATAATAACACTTCTTATGATATTTAGGCTTGTATGGATTGGACTTAAGAACTCTTTCCCGATACCTTGTGGAAAAATGTCCTATCTTATTACATAAAAATAATTTAAGAGGCAATTTTCCTTCATACTTACTGACTCCTTTCGACAATCAAGGCTTCAAGCTCCTCAAGCTCTCTTTCTTCTTCTTTGAGTTCTCTCATCTCCTTCTCATATCTAGACACCCTTGAAGAACTTTCTCCTAGATCATATTTTTGCTTCTCAAAAATAGTAGCTTTGAATGTAGATTCTGACTTAGGAAGAGATTCACCAAATTTCCTCAACTCAAAGGCAACAAGCTTTCTAATTAGCATTTCTCTAGTCACATTTATCACCGTTTGGATCTCCTCAATAGCAATAACTTTGTGCTTGTAAGAAGGAGGCAAATATATCAACACTTAGCCTACAATCTCTAGTTCTTCTACTACTCCACTGACACATTTGATATTCAATGCAATCTCATTCACTTTCTACATAAAAGAGGTAATATTCTCATCTTCGCCCAATCTTAGCATTTCATAGTTTCCCTTTAGGCTTTATAACTTAGAAAATTTCACATGGTTGTTGCCTTCATACAAATTCTCTAGCTTCTTCCATATCTCATGAGAAGTCTGCAAATCTATCACATTAGTCATCTCAAAATTAGTCAAGGCACTCAACAATGCTCCCTTAGCTCTAATATTGAATTTAGCTTCCTTTATCTCATCTGGAGTCGTAGTACCATTCAGAGGAACATCATACATAGTCTTAGTAATTTTCCAATAATCTTCATTAATGCATCTCAAGTGACACTCCATCCAATTGTTTTGAAGAGTGTAATTCATTCCATCAAATCTTAGACTATCCTTCTTGTAAGCATAGTTTGCCATCCCGAATCACCTCAAGAGGTCAAGCTTCTTTCAAAGGATCTAGATTTGATACCAATTGTTGGCAATAAGAAAACAAACTGAGAGGGGTGGTGAATCAGTTTTCTCACAAAATTTATTTAATTCAAACACAATTTCAGATTTGATAATTAAAAATGAAAGCACAAATCAACACCACATCAATAACACACATAACACCAAGATTTTTGACGTGGAAAACCCGGTTAAGGGAAAAACCATGGTGGGAACCTACCCACAATATGATGATACCCTATTAGAAGTATATGAAATATTATAATGGGGAATGCACATGCATTCAGACACACTTCCTAGAGCTCATTGCTCAAAACACATAACAAAAAGGGCTACAACCCTTGGGAAGACTCATTGTCTTACAAAAAACATTTGGATTACATCTGGAAGATCGTGAATTGATGGAATAGAATCTCCTCATTCCTGGTTATAGTTCCAGTTAAGTACATAATCTTATATTCTCTGTCACACTTCTTCACACATTTGAAAGATCAAAACATTTGTTTGCACACTTATCCAATCACACACATTCACATACACTCATAGATACATCTCTCATATGATTATTACATATATTTATACATATCATCAACCTATCTTTCAAGGTTGGCTCAACATATCATAAATTACAAAGATAGAACCATACACACTACTACATTACATGTGGACCAAAATAATGTCGACTAAGACATAGTATGGACCTAAGCCAACACCTCGAACAAGAAACACCTCCAAGAATTATGCTTTGAACATCCACAACACGCTACAATCATCATGTCAACCAAGAACATGAATAACACCACCGTATAAGGAAAATCATCAATAACGTGCACAACAATCAATGTGGACTATCAACATGGATAGGACATGATCTAGAAACATCCACAAGCATCATGAATTACACCAGGAACAACCGCACCAACACCTTTTACTAAAATCATTATCATCATTATACTGAACCTTAAGAACACTCACTAAACTAATTGTCAAACGAAAAGATTCACTTAAGGACCTCCAAATCATGAACCATCTGAATTGAGTACACATATGAACGTTACAAACACACTACCAAATCCACAAACCAAGATTTTGCAACACGGAGCAAAATCCAGAACATTGATCAATAGTGAACAACTGAGAAAGCAACCGCAATACCAGATCTCATAACTTGATCAAATCACCATGCGAACCTCTAAAACTTTAGCTAAATTAACTAGAAATACTTTATCAAAACCCTTTAATCCACAATAAGTCATCTGCAACACACTGGCCAAACCAACTCAATTAATCTAACTACAACACTGAAACACATAGAGGAATATGTTGACATTAATGACAACACATCACTCATCAAACTTGTGTGTGTGCGTGTGTGTGTGTGTGTGTGTAGATATATATATGTATGTATGTATATAGATATGTATATAAATATGCATATATGCATATGCATGTGTGTGTGTGTACATACATATATATGTATGTATGTATATATATATCAATATGTGTGTGTGTGTGTACATATACATACACACACATATGTATGTATGTATGTATGTACATACATTATATATACATACATATGTTGGTATTTTGGTATGGTTTTGTCATTGATGTCAACACCTACTAAAGCACTAGCACTCTGGAGATCCAACAACATTCACCGACAAACAAGTAAATATTGCACAATTACTGGTATATGGTTCACTGACAGGATATAATGATCACTGACACTTGGAATGATATGGAAGAAACCTGGTAATGTCGAAGACATCATGTGGACACTTTGTTTTGAATAATTAATCATTGCTATAATCATATTTGCATATTTGCTTTTACCGGCAAATAGGTCCAAGGTTACTTAGGGTTACACCGGCAGGTTTATCTTTTCCAGTCAGCATGGCACACTATGGAGATGATTTATTATTGTTGTAAATGCTTTAAGCCGACACGTTTAATCAGTTATTGCATCAGATATTATATTATTTGTAAAATGTTTTATTGTAATATCTTGTAGAGCCGACCTACTAAAATTGGTCTTAGCTTATGGTATAAATGTAAGATCTTATTTGTAAGATCGAATGTGGGAATGCGAAAAAGAACTAAGTGAAGGTATATGCGAGATTAAGCAGAGCTATACATGAAGACATCATTTGAAGGAGAAGCTAGGTTTTTGTGGAAGCATATCAACATTACACTGGTACTGAATCTAGCATATGAAGATGCTATTTTGTACAGTACATTCTTATTGGATTTAACCATCCAATTGTAGTAAGTGTGACTCCCATTTTGTGATTGAGCAGTGAGCTCTAGGCTGTTGGCCTTTCTACATGTGCAGACCCCATTTATGTACACTTACTATCTGCAGTAGTATCATCTGATTATGGGTAAGGTTTCCCATCGTGGTTTTTCCCCTTACAGGGTTTCCATGTACAAATATTGGTGTTATGTGTTGTGGATGACTTTGTGTTTATGTTTCATGCTTTAATATTTATCGGTATAGCAATTAGCTGTTAACACTGTCTACCGACATACTTAACTGGTTTACCGGTATTATGCATTAAGTTGGTTGAATTGTTATAGGTTTGAATTTATTAGACAACTGATTCACCCCCCCCCCCCTCTCAGTTGTCTTCAAGACCTAGCAACATACATACATATACATATATAGATATACACACACACACATATACATACATACATACATACATACATACATACATACATACATACATACATACATATATAAATACACACATATATACATATATAGTACATACATACATACATGTATGTATGTATGTATGTATGTATGAACGTATGTATACATATGTATGTATGTATGTATACATATACATATACATATATGAATGCACATACATATACATATATATAGACACACACACACACACATACATACATACATACATACATACATACGTACATATACATATACATATACATATACATATACATATAAGTATGCACACACACACACACACACACACATTAAATGGTTTAATTTCTCCAGTTTTAGATTGTTTTAGTTTTTGGTGTCTCTCTTTCTATTTTGAGGTTCGCTCTAGCTCACAACAAGTTGAGCAATCACCAACTAATAACATCTAACAATCCACATGTTCATCTACCTCAAGCCAGAAGACCAATCACCTCATAAGGCCACAAAAACATATTGTAGACACCTATTTCTATCCACTTAATTAAATGAATTTTATTTGTGTAATTATCACTTATCCAACCATTAATTAAATTGATATAATTAATGTCCCCTTTCTTCTATTCAACCATTAATCAAATTTAATATTCGATTAATTAACTTTTCTTCTGTTAATTTAATAAATCCTATTTATTTGATTAAATCCCCCTTCCACATTTAATTGGATTTACATTTAATTAAATTCATCTTCTGATATAAATAAATAAATATTTATTTATAAAATGCCCCCCCCCCCCCAAACTTGTGTTTTCCTACAAATGCAAGTTCCACATTTTAGTTGAAATAAGTCATTTTATTTTAATTAAAAATCCTAATTTCTCTCACTTGCATTCTCCTACAAGATCCACTTGCACCCTAATCATTCTTATAGAAGATAGCAAACCCCACTTAATTAGCTAAATTAAGCCTAAACATTTGTCACATTCCTAAACAAAAGGCAAGTCACTTCTCAAACCCTCAAAAGTCTTCAATAACCATTAAAGGCTTTATGCCTTCAAGTGGTTAACCTCCAAAGTCTTCAAAAAGAATTTAATGCTCTTACAAGACTTCACTTCTTCAACACATCACCCTTTGCACAAAAGTTTAACCAATGGGTAATATCTTGCACTATTGAATATTAGCTTTATCCAATGACCTTTCCCACATGGATTTAACTCTCAAAGTCTTATCAAGCATTTAATGCTTATGCCTTCCCTCTCAAGCCTTCTCATGTTGACACTTGTCAACATGAGATTGGGTTGAAAAATATCACATGGATTGAAGATCATTCAATCATATCCCTTGTTAAGATTATTCAATCTAGACCATCCAATTCCCCAATTCTTTTATAAGTAGTTCCCATTTCTTCATAATCAGGATCCCAAGTTATTGCATCCAAGTTATAGCTAATCTTTCTTGTGCAGATTATCAGGGAGCTCCATTGACCAACTCTTAGCAATTATATCATTTCGTAGTATTATAGTATTAGAATAATCATGTTTAGCATATCATAACATATCATGCTAGTAGTATATCATCTTAATATCATCTTCATGCTAGCTTAAATATCATCCTAATCTCATCATCTTTCAACATATCATAGTTGCATATCTATATCATGTTAAGATCTTAATTGCTTTTAATTTATATATTTGATCACATACCCCTCTTTCTTTAGGTAGTCATCCTAGAGATCAAGTGCTCATCCAAGCTGAGAGCCACCTTGATTTCAAGGATCCTTGGAGATAAAGAACAATGAGGCAATTTTAGGATTTTGATTGACTAACTTGTTTGTTCATTTAAATATCTAATGCAATATTTCATTGGTACATTTGAATGTGTTTTCTATCATTTGGCTGACCCCTCTTATTAGGTGTACATTTTTAGGCGCACATCGTGGGGCAACCCACTCATTCTAACAATTTTTTCTTCAAATCACGCCCAGAAAATACAGAGGAAGTTTTAATGCATATAACATTTTCTGTGGAGCATACACACCTTCTTCTATCACATACAAACTTTTTGTTAGTGCATATACACATTCTTCTAGTGCATTTAGTCTTTCTTATAGCACATATGTCTTTTCTTTTAGCGCATATACCATTTTATGTAGCGCATTTAACACAGAGAGTAGGAAAAACTTGTAACTAGTCAAGAAATTAGGCTTGTGAAGCCCACCATCAAATTTTATTTTCTATTTGGTTTCTTGTAGGTCTAACAATGGTTTTGCAAGAACAAAGAAGAAGTTAGTTTAGTTTTTCTTTACTTGCCTTCAAAGTTGGTAAAAGAATTCACTTTCCTTTTTGCAAAAAGTTAAAAAGATCTACATTTTCATTTGATGCAACTAAAAAGGACCTCATTCTCATTTGGTGCTTAAAAAGAATCAAATCTTTCTTTCTTGCAAGGATAAAAATAACAACAACTCAAACTTCATTTTTGCAAGTTAGAATCACATCTCTTTTTCGGCTCTAAAAAGAACAAGACAATTTTTCAACTCTTGCAAGGATAAAAAGAACAAACAATCTCATTTCGCAAGCTAAAAAGAATAAGCCAAATTTTATTTTGGCACTCGATTTCTTTTGTTGTACAATTTTTGTTTCAAGTTCAAACAATTTCTATGTGGTACTAAAATGAACACCATGTTTGTTGGAGCAACATCTCCAAATAATAGTTAGATAATCATTGCAATGAAGGATTAAAAAGAACAAGTTGTAAGTCATGTCTTGAAAGTGATAGCTATATGCTCTCCCCTTAATTGGGTGATCAAAAAGACAAACTCACTATTTGAAAGCTTTATTTCAATTCTTGCAATAAGATAAAACCTTTAGAAGACATGCCCTCTCGAGAAGCCCATAAGACCGGTGAGAGGGGAACAACCTAAGTGGGGAATGAATTAAAGCCAGATTTACCAACTCACTATAATCAAATGTGGATGGAGATGAAAATCATATCCAATGATAGTGTGTATTGATAGCCTTTCCCCAATATCCTTGAGATATGAAAAGCCTTTGTTTTAAAGGTTGGGAAGCCTCTTGAGGGAGTTTATCTTTCGTTGTGCTGAACAAAACCCTTATTATAAACCTTAGAATTAGAAGCTTCACCGAGTTAGTAACCATACATTTGTAATATCATAGTGCAAGGGTGGGGAATAATCCGCCCCCAAGACACTCAACATACATCTCCGAAGAAAACGATCCAATTGAGGAGCAATCCTCTTTGGTTCAACTTTTGGAAAAAGAAAAAAAAATGGGCGCACCCCACCCTAGGGTGTGACATGAATATTTAAGCTTAAGGAGTATTGAGATGTGGGCTATGATATTATTGATGTCCCTTAAATAAAGAGTCTTCTTAGTGTGTTTTTCTTGTATCAAACCAATGAAGAAATCATGGATTTGAAAAGATCCTCAAAAGAACATACACTTCATGTTAGATTAAGACCAAAACTACTATTATTTTCATGAGTGTTTGTTGTGTTCTTGTCAGATATCAAATAAACATCTTGCAAAAACATCAACAAAGTCAGAAATCACTTTACAAATTGCAAAAATTAGAAAATCCCACAAAATAGCACATTTGACGATTTCTGTGGCACATATGACGTTTCTTCTAGCACATTTAATCATAACAATGGCACATTTAACCATAACAGTGGCACATTTGAACCCTTAAGTAGCACATACAACCAAGGAAGTGACACATTCCATCAAAATTTTGGCACATATACATTAGCGCATTTGAGACAGAGGCTATTTCCAAGCAAGTTTTCAAAAATCCAAAATTGATCCAAGTACCCTTTTAGGTGATCTTTTAGATTCAATTGTCATAGATCAGGTCTCTTCCAACAAAATCTGAGGAATATCAACTAGTGATCCAAGTTGCACAATTTTAACCAATATCAACATCAGATACTTAGTCTAGATATTCAAGTTAGTCAAATAAATCTAGTTTCCACTATCAGGATACTTCATCCCTCAAATTAGGGAACTTTATTATATCATTTGATGCACTTATTCACATCAATAGGGGCATATCGAACCGTCTATTCGAATTAGTAGGCTCGAGTATGCAAACAAGGTATTTTTTATCAAATCAACCTATCAACAACATCAATTTTGATCACTTGTATGAACACTCCTCAACATTTAAGAAGGACGAATCTTCATCAAAAGACCAAGTTGAAAAGGAGGCAACCTAGTTAAAAGGAAATCATAAAGAGAAGGAAGTTTCTCTACATAACCATGAACTCTTCCTAAAACATCACACTTTCTTGTACCACTTCCGTGTCTATCTATGCGGTAAAGGAACTGAGTTTGATGAAGAATCTTTGAAAACATGTGTCTTAGCTCAAAAGTCAGCCTTTGATCAATGCCTCAACAAAGGAAAACAAATAAACTTAGCTTATCTACCCAAAGATCCCATCACCTATTGAACCATATAGCAACCAAATCAATAACATGCCATTTTTTACACGATCCCATAAAAACAACGAGTGGGAGGCACAACCTGAATCAAGCATGGGACATAGATAAACCTAACACCTGGAATAAGTACCTAAATATAGATGAGGATGATATAATGGATGACATTGTCCAAGAGCCCCAACAAGAACCTGGCCTACAAAAACTCATGAAAAACTTATCGAACAGACAAACAAAAATACTTCCTCCTGCTATCTAGCAAAGGTATAAAGATCCCTGAGGATTTTGACATGGATCAACCAAAGAAAATTGAGCATGTAAATAGGACAAAATCGAGAAGATACACCTAAAACACCATAGAATATGACAATACAAACGATCATGATAACACCAATGACCAAGACAACACTAATGATCAGGATAACACCAACAATAGTGGTATCAACAATGAAAACAATCCCCTTACTGCACTTACGCAACAACTACAAGCGCTTCAACAACAAATGCAAGACATGCAACAAGGGACCACAACAAGATACTCTTTAGAGGATATTTGTCCCTATCCATTTGATAGAAGTTTAAAAATGGTGCCATGTTAGGACCCGGAGGCAACTGAGAGGGGGAGGGGGTGGGTGAATCAGTTATCTATTAATTTCAACCCAAATATAACTTAATCAAACTTGATGCATAATACCGGTAAACCAAACTTAATGCCGGTTGATAGTTTAACAGTTAATAACAGTACCGGTAAATTTTAATGCATGAAACAGAAAGACAAATAACATCCACAACACATAACACAAATATTTGTATGTGGAAACCGTGTAAAGGGAAAAACCATGGTGGGAAACCTTACCCACAATCAAATGATACTACTGAAGATAGTATGTATACAAATGGGGTCTACACATGCAGAAAGGCCAACTGCCTAGAGCTCACTGCTCAATCACAAAATAAGAGTCACGCTGACTACAATTGGATGGTTAAATCTAATGATAATGTACTTCTCAAAATAACATCTTCATATGTTGGATTTAGTATTGGTTAAACTCTAATTGTCTTCTTCATACCTTCCTTGAATCTTCAAATCATGTATGTGTGTATAGCTCTGCTTATATTCGCATATATTGAATATTACAATCCTTTTCACACCTGCTACTTCTCCTCTACATAATCTCACAAATGAGATCTTACATATATACCAAAACCTAAGACCAAATGTGTAGGTTGACTCACTAATAATATTACAATTAAATTAATTACAAATTAATCAATATGCGATGCATCATGTCGGCTCAATGCATTTAAAATAATAAACAATTAATAAATCATCTCTACAACGTGTCGTGCTGATCTGGAATGGATAACACTTGCCGGTCCATAACCTAGACCTATTTGTCGGTAACAACAAATATGCAAAATTGATTAGACCAATAACCAAATCACCAAAACCAAGTGTCCAAACCATGTCTTTGACATAACCAAGTAATCTCTAGATGATAACAGATCATCCTTAGTGCTGGTGAACAATATAACCTGCCAGTGAACCAAATACCGGTGACTGTGCATAAGTCACTAAACATGCCGGTGAACATAACCAAAGATCTCCGGTGCTGATAAGTGTTCACAAGTGTTGACAGGTGTTGGCATCAATGACAAAACCAATGCAACACATCCATAATACCAACAATCTCCCCCTTTGGCATTGATGGCAACACGAGTGGAAAAACCATCTAAGTGCCAAGGTAGAAATGCCAAAAACCAAAAATAAAAACCAACAATCTCCCAAAGAGATCAATTACCAGAAATCAAAATACATAATATTACTCCCCCTAGGAGTAATCTCTCCCCAAAAGATAATGTGTTTTTCCATAGATATCTCTCCCCCTTTGACATCAAATGCCAAAGCAATACAAAAACTAGATATAATCAGTTCATAGAACTTATTACAAATACCAATTGTTATAACCAACTACTCCCCCTAAGAAGTAGCTCTCCTTCATCAAGGATGGAAAAGATTTCTTTGTTAATTCCTGTCGGTTTGATGCCATGCTCCAACTGTTTAAGTTTCTACCGATGAGGGTATTACCCCAAGCTATTCTCTGAGATATTCAAAAGTTTCCTTAGGCAAAGGTTTAGTAAAGATATTTGCAATCTGCTCTTTAGTATTCACATAAACCAATTTCACTTCTTTTGCTTCAACATTCTCTTTCAGAAAATTGAATTTGATAGAAACATGTTTAGTTTTAGAGTGAAATACCAGATTCTTTGACATATCAATTACTGCAATATTATCACAGTAAATGATTATAGGTTCTTTGCATTTTACCTTTATGTCCTTCAACATTTGCTTAATACATAATACTTGAGTACAATTAGTTGCTGCAGCATATTTTGATTCTGCTGTTGATAATGATGTACAACTCTGTTTCTTGCTCAACCATGAAATCAATCTGCTACCAAGAAAGAATGCTCCACTAGTGGTGCTCTGTTGGTATTTTGGTATGGTTTTGTCATTGATGTCAACACGTACTAAATACACCTACTTTGGAGATCCAGCAACATTCAACGGCAAGCAGTAATCTGTGCAACAGTTCTTGGTATATGATCAACTAGTAGGATATAATGTTCACCGGTACCTGGAATGACATGGAAGACACTTGGTAATGTTGAAGACATCATGTGGACACTTTATTTTGAAGTACTAATATTGATATATTCTTATTTGCATATTTGCCTTTACCGACAAATAGGTCCAGGTTATCTAGGGTTACACCGGTAGGTTTATCTTTTCCAGATCAGCATGGCACACTATGGAGATGATTTATTATTGTTATAAATGCATTAAGCTGACATGTTTTATCGGTTATTGCATCAGATATTATATTATTTGTAATATGTTTTATTGTAATATCTTGTAGAGCCAACCTACTAAAATTGGTCTTAGGGTATGGTATAAATGTAAGATCTTATTTGTAAGATCAAGTGTGGAATGCGAAAAAGATTTAAGTGAAGGTATATGCGAGATCAAGCAGAGGCATACACGAAGACATCATCTGAAGGTGAAGTTAGGTTTTTATAGAAGCATATCAACATTACACCGGTACTGAATTCAACATATGAAGATGCGATTTTGTACAGTACATTCTTATTGGATTTAACCATCCAACTGTAGTCAGTGTGACTCCCATTTGTGATTGAGTAGTGAGCTCTAGGTTGTTGGCCTTTCTGCATGTGCAGACCCCTCTTTGTACACTTACTATCTGCAGTAGTATCATCTGATTGTGGGTAAGGTTTCCCACCGTGGTTTTTCCCCTTACATGGTTTCCACGTACAAATATTGGTGTCATGTGTTGTGGATGACTTTGTGTTTATGTTTCATGCATTAATTCTTACCGGTATGGCAATTTACTATTAACACTATCTACCGACATACTTAACTGGTTTACCGGTATTCAGCATTAAGTTGGTTAATAAGTTTTTGGTTTGAATTTATTAGACAACTGATTCACCCCCCCCCCCCTTCTCAGTTGTCTCAGGGACCTAACAATTGGTATTAGAGCTTAGTCCTCTTTTTGCAGAAGTTTAACAACTTGAGGAGATCCAATGTCTACTAATTATTTCAGAAAGGATAGTCCTAAACTTGATGGAACCAACTATGGGATATGGAAGATTATAATGGAGACACATTTGAATTGCATTGGTAAAGACATTTGGGAAGTTACCAAGAATGGTTATACTGCTGCTGTAGCTGGTCAGACTGCTCCAACTACTTTAGCTAAAGATGAAGAAAATGATTGCAAAGCAAGAGAAGCACTCTTGAGTGCATTATCAGATCAACAAATCATGGGATTATCAGATAGATCTACTGCTAAAGCTATTTGGGATCATTTGGAAATGATGAATGAAGGAGATTCCATAGTCAAAATTGCAAAACATGAAAGCTTCCGAGTCAGGTATGAACATTTGAAAATGGAAGAAGATGAAAGGATTTTTGCTTTTATGGAAAGAGTAAATGAAATTGTTTTGGGTATCAAATGTTGTGGAGGAACCTTGAGTGAGGATGAGATTGTTTCAAAAATCTTAAGAGGTTTGCCACTGGCATATAAAATGAAGGTTACTGCTATAAATGAGTTGAGAACAATGCCTAATACATCAGTAACTAGGGATACATTGATTGGAAAACTTTCAGCTTTTGAAATTGAGGAATTTGATCCTGTTGCTACTATAAAAACTGATTTGGCCTTCAAAGCATCAACATCATCTGCTCCATCTTTTGACAAATCAGACTGGAGAGCCTTTTATGCAAGAGAACTTGAAGAAACCAGGAAGGAGAATGAAGAGCTTGAAGAACTTGAAGCACTATTTGCAAGAAAAATGCCAAAAGGCCCAATTGGAAGTAAATATGAAGGTAAATCACCCTTTAAATGTTTTGACTGCAATAAGATTGGTCATATGGCTTCAAGTTGCCCTGATAGACATGCTAGACTAAGAGAAGAAGCTAGAAGAACATACAAACCTAATCTTGAATATCAGAGATACAGATTTAAGAAAAACAAAGATAAATCTTGTTGCATTGCTGATGAAGGTGTGACTGATGATTCTGATGAGGATCCAACAGACAATGGATGGGTCTTTGTTGCTATAACAGAAGATCAACTGGCACCTATTGTTCAACCAGTAGAAGAAGCCCTAGCAACTAAAGTTGAATCAAAGGATGAATGGATTATTGACTCAGGATGCTCACATCACATGACTGGAGACAAAGGTAAATTCTTGAACTTTCAAGAATACAATGGAGGTTTAGTAAGATTTGGAGATGACAAAGCCTATTCAATCAAAGGTAAGGGTTCAATATCTCTTGATGGTAAACATAACACTGACAATGTCTACTATGTTGAAGGATTAAAACATAATCTTTGAAGTGTTGGTCAATTAGTTGAGAAAGGTTTTCAGTTACAATTCAAAAATGGAAAATGCAAAATCATGAATAGAATTGGTTTGGAAATTGCAACCGGTAATCAGACTAGAGGTAATATCTTTCATTTGAATAACAGTGAAAAGGCATGCTTAATTGCACATATAGATGAAAGTTGGTTATGGCATAAAAGACTATGTCATGTAAATTCTGATTGCATGGTAAAAATCAGTACTTCTAAGGTAGTTAGAGATCTACCTAAAATTGTGAAACCTCAGAATACAGTTTGCAAGAAATGTCAATTTGGAAAACAAGTTAGAGCTAGTTTCAAAAGTATTCCAGAAAAATCCAATAATGCTTCTGATTTCTCCCTGAGAAAAGTAAGCCAAAACATTCTAGAACAATCATCAATGATTAGCATAAAGTATCTATCTCCCTGTAGACTTCTTGTTCTTGCCGGACCACACAAGTCAGTATGAATTAAATCAAGAACATTATTGGATTTCTTAGAAATACTCTTAAATGTTGTTCTAACTTGATTTCCCATTTGACATTCCTTACATACCAGATTATGAGGTTTTACAATCTTAGGTAAATCCCTTACTACCTTAGATGAACTAATCTTTATAATGCAATCAAAATTCACATGACAAAGTCTTTTATGTCATAACCAACTTTAATCAATATGTTCAATCAAGCATGTCTTTTCATTGTTGTTCAAATGAAAAATATTACCTCTAGTCTGATTACCAGTTGCAATCTCCAAACCAGTTCTATTCATGATTTTGTATTTACCATTATTGAATTGTAACTGAAATCCCTTTTCAACTAATTGACCAACACTCAAAATATTATGCTTCAAACCTTCAACATAGTAAACGTTGTTAGTATTGTGCTTACCATCAAAAGAAATAATGTCTTTTCCTCTAATTAAACAAGCTTTGTCATCCCCAAATCTTACTAGACGTCCATTGTATTCTTGAAAAGATAAGAATTTACTTTTATCACCAATCATACGATGTAAACATATGGAATCAATGATCCATTCATCCTTTTCTTCAATTTTAGCTACCACAGCCTGCTCTACCGGTTGTATAATAGGTGTCAGTTGATCTTCTATTATTGCAACAAAATCCCATCCATTGTCTACCGGTTCTTCATCAGAATCATCAGTAACTCCTTCATCAGCATAGTAACATGATTTGTCTCTATTATTCTTAAATTTGTATCTCTGATATTCAGGGTTAGGCTTATATGTTCTTTTAGCTTCTTCTTTCAATCTTGCATGTCTATCAGGACACCTAGATGCCATATGGCCAATTTTATTGCAGTTAAAACATTGAAATGGTGCTTTACCTTCATACTTACTTCCAACTGGACCTTTAGGCACTTTCCTTACAAATAGTGCTTCAAGCTCTTCCAATTTTCATTCTCTCTTTTGATTTCTTCAAGTTCTCTTACATAAAGTGCCTTCCAATCAGATTTCTCAGATGATGATGATGATGTTGTAGATGATGATGCTTTGAAAGCTAAATCTGTCTTAATTGTAGCAACATGACCAAATTCCTCAAGTTCAAAAGCTGAAAGTTTTCCAACCAAGGTATCTCTAGATACTGATGTATTAGGCATTGTTCTCAATTAATTAATATCAGTTACTTTCATTTTGTATGCCAGTGGTAATGCTCTTAAAACTTAAGAAACAATTTCATCTTCACTTAAGGATCCTCCACAATATTGTATACCTAAAACAATTTCATTAGCTCTTTCCATAAAAGCAGAAATCCTTTCATCTTCTTCCATTTTCAGATTTTCATACCTGACCCGGAAGCATTCTATTTTTGCAATTTTTACAGTGGTATCACCTTCATTCAATGTCTCTAATTTGTCCCAAATAGCTTTAGCAGTAGATCGATCTGATAATCCCATGATTTGCTAATCTGACAATGCGATCAAAAGTGCTTCTCTTGCTTTGCAATCATTCTCCTGATCTTTAGCCAAGTTAGGTGGATTAGGTTGACTCTGTGTAGGACCAACATAGCCATTCTTTGTAACATCCCATATGTCTCTTCCAATGTAATTCAGATGTGTCTCCATTTTGATATTCCATATCCCATAGTTAGTTCCATCAAGCTTCAGACTGTCCTTCCTGAAATAGTTAGTTTCCATAGAATCTCCTCAAGTTGTTAAACTTCTGAAAAAAGAGGACTTGGCTCTGATACCAATTGTTAGGACTTGGAGGCAACTAAGAGGGGGGGGGGGGGGTGAATTAGTTGTCTATTAATTTCAACCCAAATATAACTTAATCAAACTTGATGCATAATACCGGTAAACCAAACTTAATGTCGATTGACAGTTTAACAACTAATAACAGTACTGGTAAAGTTTAATGCATGAAATAGAAAGACAAATAACATCCACAACGCATAACATAGATATTTGTATGTGGAAACCCTGTAAGGGGAAAAACCATGGTGGGAAACCTTACCCACAATCAGATGATACTACTACAGATAGTATGTGTATACAAATGGGGTCTGCACATGCAGAAAGGCCAACTGCCTAGAGCTCACTGCTCAATCACAAAATGAGAGTCACACTGACTACAATTGGATGGTTAAATCCAATGATAATGTACTGCTCATAATAGCATCTTCATATGTTAGATTCAGTACTGGTTAAGCTCTAATTGTCTTCTTCATACCTTCCTTGAATCTTCAAATCATGTTTGCGTGTATAGCTCTGCTTATATTTGCATATACTGAATATTACAATCCTTTTCACACCTTCTACTTCTCCTGTACATAATCTCACAAATGAGATCTTACATATATACCAAAACCTAAGATCAAATGTGTAGGTTAGCTCACTAATAATATTACAATTAAATCAATTACAAATTAATCAATATGTGATGCATCATATCAGCTCAATGCATCTATAATAATAAACAATTAATAAATCATCTCCATAACGTGTCGTGCTGATCTGGAATGGATAACACTTGCCGGTCCATAACCTAGACCTATTTGCCAGTAACAACAAATATGCAAAATCAATTAGACCAATAACCAAATCACCAAAACCAAGTGTCCAAACCATGTCTTTGACATAACCAAGTAATCTCTAGATGATAACAGATCATCCTTAGTGCTGGTGAACAATATAACCTACCAGTGAACCAAATACTGGTGACTGTGCATAAGTCACTTAACATGCCGGTGAACATAACCAAAGATCTCTGGTGCTGATAAGTATTCACAAGTGTTGACAGGTGTTGACATCAATGACAAAACCAATGCAACACATCCATAATACCAACATGCCATTCCCACCAAACTCTGAAATACCAAAGTATGACAAATACAATGGTAAAAGTGATCCCCGCGATCCTGTAAGGGAATTTTGTACAATGAGCTCGGGGTTTGCCCACAATGATACCTACATGATGAGGTTATTTCCAAGAATCCTAGGAGGACAAATGATGGAATGGCTTTCAAAACTCACACCTCCCATTAGATCATTTGAAGAGTTGGTGAACAAGTTTGTTTCACAATACTCTTATAACATTCAACATGAGGTCACCATGCTTGACCTTTGCAACATGAAAGAAAAGAATAATAAGTCATTCATGATGTTCTGATAGAGATGGATATGATTGGTCTCTAGATATCCATGGTCCATACCTAAAAAGAAGAAAATATAAATCTTTGTAGACAATCTAAATGACGAGATGAGTTATCAACTTAAATTACAATGTCTACCTAGTTTTCAAAAGTCGATCAACAATGGCATCCAGATAGAAGATGCCTTAATCAAAAAGGGAGTTTTTAAATTTTATAGGGAAGGTGTTAGTTCATCAAAAAAGAACTATAGAAACAACTACTACTACAACAACAACTCAGACAAATCCAAATTTTGGACAAGGAACAAAAATATTGTCAATGTGGGCAAACAAATCAAACCCTCATGGTGGAATGACATGCACTAATGCGAGTATCATATAAACAAAGGGTATCACACAAATGATTGACTAAGGTTGAAAAACTTGGTCCAAGACTTACTAGACAAGGGTGACATAATGATAGACAACCATAAAACCAACAATGATCATGAATAATTCAAGAATCCCCTCCCCAATTATGACAATGGAGGAGAATCAAACAACAAAGGGGGGGCCTACATAAACCAAATTTATGACAATGTCATCAATCACATATTGGTATGTAACAATCAGGTGAAAATCTTCAAGATCAAAGACAAACAAGAACATGTCCTGATAAATGTGACTAAGAGAGCCCAATCCAAATATGTATTGAAAGGGAGCACCTCCAAAATAACAACACCTCCTAGAAATCAATACACTTTGGTAGATCAACTATAGAAAACACCGACCTAGATATCAATACTAGAGCTGCTCAAAATTTCACTGGTACATAAGGATATCTTAGAGAGAGCTCTTGTCGATACTACAACTCCAAACGACTTGGACATTAATCAATTCCAAGCCATGGTGGGACATTTGACCATGCCTCATAACCTATCATTCTTAGAACATGATGACGTCTCTTTTCATCATCCACACAATACCTCACTCCATATCAAAGTTTTGGTCCATAAACATCAGATAAAACATGTACTAATAGATGGAGGAGCTGGTCTAAATATATGTACTCTAAAACTTATCCGTGCATTGGGCTTCTCGGAAAAAGCTATTGATCCTAAAAAGAAGATAATTATAAAAGCATATGATGATGAATAAAGAGCAATGGAAGGATTGGTGGTGCTTCCCATTCAAGGGGGACCAATTCAAAAGGACACCATATGCCAGGTCTTGGATATAGACTTATCTTATAACATACTCTTGTTTCGTCCTTGGATTCATGAGATGCAAGCAGTACCATCAACATATCACCAATGTCTCAAGTTTCCATACAATGGGAAAGAAATATCAGTGTCAACAGACACAAATCCTTTTCATTAAAGTAGCACAAAATGTCCTAGTACCACGTAATAGGGAATCTATTGCTTCCACATCATCAAGCAATCTGGATCACTCAAGTATTTATCCATAGATTTTAGGAAGAAGATACAACTGAAAGATAAAGGCATGGGGGAATACTCTTTTGAATCCCTATGTCTATCACGGTTACCCATATCACCAAGATCTCATGGGCAACCATCAACATCAAGGCAAAAATATTCACAACCCATAAATATCTTTGATGGTGCATTTATCCAAGCAAGAACACTAGAAAATGAAACAGAGGACAAGGATGTCCTGAATTGGTTATACAAAGATGAAGAAGAAACCAGAGCAACAATCATTGATATCATAATCCCAACAAAACAATATGGAAATATATTTAGGATCATGCAACAAATGGGATACAAGGGAAAGGGTCCTATTGGCAAGCATTAGGAAGGTATCACAAAACCGATCCAACCTCATTCACAACAGGCCAAGGAAAAATCAAGCCTAGGCTATAGACAACACAATCAACCACATCAATAGGATCAACAACAACATCATCAGCCAAACAAAACATCAACATGGCAACAACAATCATCACAGGAATTCATACAACAAGCATTAGAAGAAGCGATCCACAAATAATATGAAGAAGAGTATGTGTTGGTAAACAGATTTGTCTCTCACAATTTATTTAACTTTTATACTCTTAGCCCAAGAAATGAAAGACAACTTTCACCATACAGTTGGAAAATCATTGTATTGATTAACCTTTGAATTAAGGTACAACTCCCTTAAATAGATATTTAATCAACTCCAAATTACATACAATCAATATTATACTTTTCACCAGAAAGTACAAAAAAGCTAATTGCATTCACCAGTTAATACCAAATGAACACAAGCATTGATTCATATAAAATTCTTTGTGTAAAGTTGACAGAATTCACATGTACGCTAAAACAAAATGAAAATCTTTAAAAATGAATTTCACTGATATTTTCTGCACATATAGAAAGCCATGACAGATTCTTTTTGAAATAGATTCTCACAGAAATCAAATTTTAAACACCAAAAACATAGATTTGAAGCCAAAGATAAACTGTCATTCGATTTTCATTCATAAATGATCATCAACTTCCAACACATACATCAAGTATTCAGCCAAAAATCAAAAGAGATAATTTTTCAAAAACTTACCGGGCCTTCATAAAGTCATTACAAAACTTATAAATAGGTCTCCAGACCAATAATTTAACCAAAGGTAAAATTAACTCCAAATGGGTTAATGAGAAAGTGTCCTAACTACATAATAGAAAATGAAAGAAAGCTAGATACGCTGGCATTCAACTGCCAACAATGCTAGTCAGGCGGTCGATCCAGTTTCAACTGGATTGCCTAGATTGCTATTCTAGGCGAATACCATAACCACATTTGCTCCACTCCACTCCAGATGAACCCTTGAGAATTCCTGGATTACCACTACATGTGGTAGGCTAATATGAATTACCCTTTGCTTCCAGAGTTCCTTCTTCCTTTTCACCAGCTATACTTTATCCCTATGAGTGTCCAAATGATCAAGAAATACTATAAGCATCGACTCCACTTTAGCAATCTTTGTAAAATCTTCCATGACTAAGGACTTCTCCACTACTGCTGAAAAGATTGACCATTTCTGCTATATCTTCCAGGGTCTGGCCATCCTCTTTAAGCAACTGAACATCTACATAGCGCAGATCCTTTTGCATGATTATTCTTAGGGTTGTTAGTTCCCCTCGCAGACTGATAGATTCATTATGTCCTTGCTCAATGATTTGGTTACACCACTCTATACTTTCTTTGCATTTGAACATAATGTCTTCATCTGATCCTAGCACTTGTCTTTCGGCAAGAAAATTCATCAAGCCATAGTGCTGAATATCGCGGATTTGCCTTGAAATCACCGCCCATTTATTCTTTTCATTCTGCCATATGATTAAGTCAACGTCCAATTCCTTGGTAACATCATTGACATCCTTGAAAATTTGAACTAAATCTGATATGTAATTAGTTCCTTGATACACAATCGATGTGAGCCACTCAGAGAAAATCTCTGCGATCATCTTGTTTCGTTGAACCTCATCCAAGAACTTTTGATTACCAGGGGATTTTGAACTAAAGGGAACAGAGCTTTGGGACAATGGCAACAGACTATTCTGCAGAGCATGGATGTATTGAGTCATTTGCATTAAACTCCATTTCGACTCTGCTTTATCCTTTTCATCCTTCCCAGTGCGGGAGATAATCCTTTTGGTTGAAGTCTCTAAATGTTTCACATCAACCGCTCTAGTTCCTACCCCCATAGAAACTTGTTCAATAGTATAATTAGCCACTGAGGTGGTAGCTGCATCTTTATCAGATGTGGGCTTAGCAATATCTACAGTCCAATGTTTTATGCTCTCATCAAAACCAATCATGCTTTCCACCTTAGCCGCTTAGGCTTTGTGGCCCTTCCTAGACATTTACTCATGACATCTTCCATTGACACAAAAATAGGCACAACATTCCTCTTCTTGGTAATTGAATCACTCAACCATTTAGGAGCCACAGTCAAATCTCTGGATTGCATAGGCAGAGGTCCTCCTAAAGTCAACAACATAGCATTATCTATATTAGACATAACATCAAGCACCTGTGAATCCTAGATATTAGCATCAGCATCGGTTAAGACCTTGTTAGCATCAGAAACAGGTGTTGTCATATTGCCCTGTACTTATTCGGCGTCCAAATCAAGAAGGAGATGAGTGGCAGGTGGCTGAAAGTTCTTCTTGTATCTTGACCTAGTAACTCGACCACCAATGGAATGTGCAGCTTCAGAATCAAGTTTTTCCTCTTTAATCTTAGCTTGCTTCTTTCCTGCAACAAAAATAGGAATGTTAGTTAAAACAATGGTTTTGCTCACAATCTCCCTTTTTCTAACCTCATTTCTTAAACTGGTTGCCTTTCCCAAATGAAATTTGCAGCTCCTTAGCCAATTCTATGTTGAAATCTGCAGCTCCTTAGCCAATTCTATGTTCTGTGAATTATACTAAAGGTGCGTGCCTGTACACTATCTTCCCTCTTTCTACTCCAATCAACCTCTGGAAAGGGTTCATTGTGTACCCATTTCATGAATTCTAGATCCAATATATCTTCATTATCAATGGTCACACCAGAGGTATCCATTTGCAACTTCATATTGAGAATCTGCTTCAGAGTTAACCTGGACCAATTTCTTTTTCTCACTTCAAATTCATCTAAGCAGTCTTCCCAGTAATCTTCCAACTATGGCACATGTTGATTAGGCATTATCTTTTTCACATAATGAGCAATAAAACATTTGTTGTCAAAATTATCTCTCTTCACGAAGGTTTTCAAATGAACTCTCTTAAATTCTAACAAAAGGTTCAGTGCATCAAAAACAAACATGCAATTGTAATGGCCTAAATCAATAGGAAAAATTCTACTTGTGCCAGAATCTTCACCATAATCCTTTACAACATGGGCTAATTGCCTGGAAACTTAAATCAAAACATAGTATTCTGAAACATATATAGGTAGCCTAAAGGGTTCACCTTTAAAACCTCCTACCCTCATATAAGTGAAGTGATTAAATTGAGTAAAGAAGCTACCATAGATGTTAATTAGTTCAACAACTTCAACCGACATTCTCTTGTGCAAATTACCTTGTAACTCAAAAGTTAATCTCCCAACAAAAATATCATTCTAGCGAAGGTAATTGCCAACATGTCCTTTTTGGGTCAAATGGGGGTGATATTCATAGATTTTTATACCTTGAACCCATTTTGCATGGAACAGTCCAGGCCACTCCCTCACACAAGTTAACATAAAGAACATATATGAAGACATATAAAAATTTGACATCCCATGGTAATTGCTCAAACCCTCATGCAACCTTTCTGCAATTATGGTGCCCCAGTCAATGAACTCATCTTTGTCAAGAGTGACTTGGATGAAGAAATACATCCAGTCCTCCCAATGGAAGGAGTGTGAATTTCCCCTAATTTTGCTCAACATTATTACCAAATCCCTGATTCCAGGAATCAAATGCTCTTGGGTTAATGGCCTTGGCAGCCTTGAGCCGCCCTTTTGAAACTTCAAAAGCCAATTTCGTGCAATAATGGTTTTGTAATATTGCTTCTTCTCAGAATAAATCCCATAAGACTTTCCAATAGTCCAATCCTCATATGGTTCCCGATGTGGGATATCCATGGCCGCCATTACTGTCTCTCTATCAATAGACAACAGAACCTCACCATTATTTCTCCTAATGCACCTATTAAATTTGTCATAGTGCTTCATGTACTCTAAAACCAACTCAGGACAAGGGGTAGCTAGGGGAAATACCGTCACTTCCAATAAACCACTTTGTGCAATATCTTTCAGCATAGAATCAACAGCTGGGTTCCTTACTCTTTCTAAGAAAACATCTAAATCTAATTGAACTAGAGTCGTATCTACTAGCTCTGGTAAGGAACTCACAAGGGAAGAAGAGCTCGCTAATTTAGGCAAAGTCGACCTCATGTTTAACCCGTAATCTTTCCCCAATCAATTCAAATAAAGTAGAAAATAGGTAAAACGGAAACAAGCAGCTAAACAATATACCCATATCTTTTAAAAACTGCAGCAATTAGGAAATTCGTTGAACATACCTTCTTCTGTCATCTGCAAAACCCCTATCATAGTCTATTTTCCTTTCGCTCCAAAACTCTCCTTAAAACTTATGTTTCACAAATGACAATCTTCGACAAAAAAACTGGTCAATTTAAAATAGCCAAGAAAATCTTACCCATGATTTCCATAAGTTATCATAATTACTCTTCACTCATGTGACATCACTTTAAAATGATCGCAAATGGGCATGCATTTAACAACAAGTCACTTCATATCTGAAAACATAGATTCCCACGCCATACTTGCTACAAATGACAACTTTTAAATCATTAAGGAAGAATATTCCTCTTTTCTGTCGTCGTCATCCATATCTTAAAATCCGCATCGCCACCTCATGAAAGTCATATGATTTGCAAGAAATCAAATATTAAACTTTGAACCTTGAAAAACAACAGTGACAGAAAAACATATACATGACCAATATTGAACTTTGAACCTTGAACCCATTTGGTTCAAGTTCAAGGTTCAACTAATGCTAACACCAACAAACACTGAAAGAGACTTTAAAAACCACGCGGGGAAATAAACTTTAACATGAAGCCCATTGAACTTTGAACTTTGAACCCATAAGGTTCAATTTCATGGTTCAAGTTCAGTATAGTGAAGGTAAAATAAAAAACTGGGAAGACTGAATTTGCACAAAAAATTCAAGAAATACAACCCGCCCAAAGGACCAGCTAGGGACATGACTCTAAAAGGTGACATAAAAATAGAAATTTATAAGTACCGCCAACAGTGGCTCTGCATGGGGACTGGAACTGTAAAGTACCAAACAATGAATCCCAGAATCCTTGGTTTCGTAAATGACTTAAAAGTAAGGCCCGAATCACACCAAAAATCACACACCTAAACTAAACACAACAAAAATTGTATACACAAACTGGCAGGAGACTCCTACTTACAATTGATACAATTTTCAGTCCTGCCCATTATAGGACAAGGTAGTTCAAATCCATCCTGATAAGCAAGTTTAAAAGAATTGGGACCTCTTACCTCATGAATTACATAAGGTCCTTTCCACAATGACTCAAATTTGCCATGGGCACCCTTCGACTCCCTCCTATTATCCCATAATAACACCAGATCACCTTTCATGAACTTCTTAGGTCTTGCCTTCTGGTCAAAAATATTTTTCACCCTCATTTGATGTTCAGTAATCCTGTCAATCAAATTTTCCCTTTCTTCCTCGATCTTAATTAAATACATAATTCTCTTCTCAAGAGAGCTTTGAAAGAATGCATCTTCTACTACAGTTTGCAATTTGGAAGTTGCTAATTCTAGAGAAAGAGAGACTTGGGTGATAACTCAATGATGAATGGATAGTACCAAATCGGTACTGAGAGGGGGGGGTGAATCAGTATAGACGAAAACACAATCCTAAATTGGTTTGTCAGTAGACACTATGCTTTGACAGACAAATAGTAACATCGGTCTTAAACAACGTACAATCGACAAAACCCAGAATAACTGAGACAAGCCTAAACTGGTTGACACTTATCTTTTCATACAAATCTAATACTTCATTTCCATTTCACCCTAGTGCATGAATAGGTAATCTATCATCAAAGATATATAAATAGCTAGATTAACATGATTTACCTTCAGACACAAATCACTTAAACCATCACATGAATAACACCACACATGACATAGATTTTTCACGTGGAAACCCAACTGGGAAAAACCATGGTGGGGATGAACACCCACAAGCTGTTTTTGAACTCTTTAGAAGTCCACTTTGTTAGGAGCCTTGTCCGGTTAAAGACTAATACAATAGGTTCTGTTAGGAACCAATCCTGTTAGGGATCACCCGGTTAAGGGTTAAACCCTGTTAAAGGTTACCTTGTTAGAGGATTTCAAGAACTCAATGGTTTTGAGTCACCCTGTTAAAGGATTTATAGTAAGTTGGTTAAAGCTACCCTGTTAAGGGATTTCCCAACTGTTGAAGTGGTTAGAGATCAACGGGTATTACAATGATTTGGTAATAGCACTCAATGCCAATGCAGATCCGCTTTAGCTCCTCTTCACCTTCTGCACTTACACTCTGCAGGTATCACTTCTCTCTTCTGGTCTAGCAAGAATCACGTATCTCTTCACTTGGATACTCACACACAAATTTTTCCAACAACCTCAGAAGGAAACACAACATCGACCTTATAGGAAACAGATAGGTCGGTAGCATAAACCCTAAATCCTAAACCTTTTAGGTTAAGCAATTCAAATGGTTCAATCTTGACCGTTGAGCACATTGCATTAAATGCAACAATCTTGAACCAATCTCAAGACGTTCTCCATCATTCATTTTCCACCAATTTCATGGTGGCTGATAAGCCATCACGTGTTATCACCGTTTACAGACTTCACACATTCCCGAGGTAGATAGGGACAATCTCCTTCATGCAAGATCCTTCACATGCACAAGGCTGACGTGGCAACATGATCTGTTAATCGTTACAATGCTAACTCATCACACAAAGTCACCGATTGAGTCACACAAGCTTGAGGCACTTCAACCGGAAACCTTGAAGTTGAGACTACCAACTGGTAGTCATACAAAGCTTCCATGTACCAGTTCCCATAACCACATGCCGATTCACCTTGAACAAACACACCGCTTCACTTTGGCACATATACCGGTTCTTGGTAACATACCGGTTCTCTCTTCTTCAACATATTGACATCAATGACAACATACAATGTTATCATGTCCTCATACCGGTTCACATAATGCCAACAATCTCCCCCTTTGGCATTGATGGCAATATACAAAGATATCTCTCCGCTTCACATCTTCTCCCCCAATTTTTGCAGATATCTTCTCCGCTTCACTTCTTCTCCCCCTTTGACAACAATGCCAAAGTGGAGGCACAAGCTTCCCTGTTCCATTATGCTGCTCCCCTGAGGAGTAGCATCCTTCAACACATCAATCCTGAAGAAAATTTTGACTATGCAATACTTGACTGATGTGGAGCATATACCTTTAGTTTACCTCCTGAAGGGGCAGCACCCCTAATTCACCTCTTAAGTACATAAATGTAGCCTTTGGGAGAGACTTGGTGAATATGTCTGCTAACTGCTCCGTACTGGAAACATGTTCCAGTGCAATCTCTTTGTTCTGAACCTTTTCCCTCAAGAAATGATACTTAAGCTCAAAGTGCTTGGTTCTAGAATGTAAAACCGGATTCTTCGAGATGTTAATTGTACTAGTATTGTCACAAAATATACTTACCGGTTTAGATACAGGAACTTTGAAGCCATTTAATACATTCTTCATCCAAATTATCTGAGTGCAGTTCACGAAAGCTGCAACATACTCTGCTTCTGCTGTAGATTGAGAGATACAACTCTGCTTCTTACTCATCCATGAGACTAGTCCACCACCGAGAAAGAATGCACGACCGGTTGTGCTCTTCTGGTCGTCCACATTACCTACCCAATCAGCATCTGTGAATACTTTCAAGTTGAAATCATTGCTATATGGATACTATAATCCATAATCAATAGTTCCCTTTAGATACCTAAGAATCCGCTTGACTGCAACCAAGTGGGATTCTCTTGGACTTTTTTGGAACCTTGCAGTAATGCCAACTACATGTGCAATATCTGGTCTGCTATGCACTACATAATGCAACTTACCAATCATTGATTAGTATTCCTTCTCATCAACCAATGCTAAGTAATCCTCTTTGGATAGTTTACAACCAGTCACCATTGGTGTACCAACCAGTTTGCTATCTTCCATGGCAAAGGTCTTTAACACCTCTTTGACATACTTGGACTGAGTGATAAAGATTCCATCTTCCATCTGCTGAATCTACAGTCCAATGAAGAACTTAATCTCCCCTATGAGTGACATCTCAAACTCTTTCTTCATCTCATCTGCAAACTCATGACTCATCTTGTCATCTCCACCAAAGATAATGTCATCAATAAATACCTCACAGATTAGGATCTGATCTCCTTCAGACTTCCAGTAGATATTGCTATCTTCGCTTGTTCTCTCAAATCCAATCTTCACTAGATGGGAGTGCAGGCATTCATACCATGCTCTAGGTGTCTGCTTTAGACCATATAAGGCTTTATGTAGCCTACACACCATGTCATTGTCTTCAGATAGGGCAAACCCATCTAGTACACCTCCTCTTGAAGTACACCATTTAGGAATGCATATTTTACATCCATTTGATATACTTTGAATCCTTTAAAAGCTGCATATGCAAGAAGCATACAGACTCCTTCCAATTTGGCTACAGGAGCAAAGGTTTCTCCATAGTCTTCTCCTTCTTCTCAGGCATATCCTTTACACACTAGTCTGGCTTTGTTTCTAATCACTGTGCCATCCTCATTCAACTTATTTCTGAAAACCCATTTGGTACCAATGACATTTTTATGCTCCAGTTTGGGTACCAAAGACCATGTACCATTTCTCTCTATCTGGTCAATTTCCTCTTCCATTGCCTTGAACCAGTCTTCATCTTTATGTGCCTCTTTGAATGATTTAGGCTCAAATTCAGAGATCATACATGAGTTTTCTCTAACCTTTCTTCTTGTAAGGATTCCTGCATCCTTATCTCCTATGATCTACTTAGGATCATGATTCAACTTGACATACTGAGGAATGGTCTTGATAGATTCCTTTTGCTTTTCTTCTTCATTCTCATCTCCATTAGTATCAACATCTAAATCTATCGGTGTAGGAACACTGTTACTGGTACTTGGTTGACTGGCAACCGGTTCCCAAAAGGTTACAACTGGTTCATTTACCGCTTGCTCAATGCCGGTTTCCTCAATTTTCTCAGAGGTTTCATCAACTCTTACATTGATGCTTTCCATAATTCTCTGTCCTATGATTGAAACACTTGAGAGCTTTGCTCTTGGTGGAATACCCTAGGAATATTCCCTCATCACATTTCGCATCAAATTTGCTCTGGTGTTCGCTCCTCTTGATGTAACATTTGCTACCAAACACTCTAAAGTAGCTAACCACAGGTGTCTTACCGGTCCAATACTCATAAGGAGTTTTATCCTTACCTTTCTTGATGAGTACCCGGTTCATTGTGTAGACTGCAGTGCTCACCGCTTCTCTCCAAAAGGTGTGAGCGACCTTTCCTTGAGTCAACATAGTTCTAGTTGCTTCAACCATAGTCCAGTTATTCCTCTTTGCTAGGCCATTCTGTTGTGGAGTCCAAGGGGCAGACAGTTTCCTCTTGATGCCATGTTCTTCATAGTAATTGTTGAATTCACTGGAAGTGAATTCCCCTCCTTGATTAGTTCTTAGGCACTTGATCCTTTTACTGCTTTCTTTCTCCACTAATGCTCTGAAAGCTTTGAACTTTACAAAAGCTTCAGACTTATCTTTCAATAATGTGACCCACATCATTCTTGAGCAGTCATCAGTGAGAATCATGAAGTACCTATCACCCTTCACACTCCTAGTTTTCATAGGACCACACAAATCAGTATGCACAAGATCAAGCAAATTGTCAGCAGTGAAAGGTTTACCTTAAAAGGTCGAGGAAGACATTTTCCCCAGTTGACACTCTCTGCACAAGGTATTTTCCAGTTTGCTTAGCACTGGCAACCCCCTAACTGCCTTGATCTTACTGGCCTTCATAATGATATCAAAGTTTACATGGCAGAGTCTCCTATGCCATATCCAGCTATCATCAAATTTAGCCATAAGACATGTACTTATATTTGCATTCAGCTGAAATAGGCTACCTTTGGTCTGCATGCCGATGGCCACCAATTCACCATTCTTTCCTTTGATTCTGCACACTCCATTCTTGAATTCCAGAGTGAGACCACTATCATTTAGCTGGGCAACACTTAGAAGGTTGTGTCTTAGACCATCAACCCAATACACATTATCAGCACTACTCTTTCCATTCAGAGAGATGGACCCTCTGCCTTTGACCATACATGGTGCATCATTACCAAAGTGAACCACACCACCATCATACTCTTCCAAGGATAGAAACTTGCTCCGGTCACTAGTCATATGGTGAGAACAACCACTGTTTATAATCCACTCCTTGGAATTATCAAAGTGGGAGACAAGAGCCTTCTTGTCTGACACATCTTCCTTGACAGCAACAAACACAATATCTTCATTTTCTTCATCTTCTGACTCCTCATCTGTGACACCTTCATCAACTGCCACAAAATAGTTTCTCCTATTTCCTCCTTTGAATTTCTTGAACCTTTTCAGTTTGTCCTTGTTTTCACCATTAGGACAATTTATAGCAAAATGTCCTATCCGATTACAAGAAAAGCATTTCAAAGGGAGCTTACCTTTGTATTTATTGGTTCCTTTAGGAAGTTTCTTGGCAAGAAGAGTTTCAAATGCCATCAGAATCTCCTCATCATCCATTTCTCTGCTCTATCTTGGTTCACCACTAGTGCTAGCTTCTTTTCCTTTTCTGGATGGTACAACAGAAGCTTTAAAAGTTGATTCAGTCTTTTGAACACTGCCATCAAAACTATTTAGCTCATAGGCTGTCAACTTTGCAATGATGGAGTCTAGGGATACCTTAATCTTGTCTATTGATCTCAACTTCTGAATAGTAGCAACCCTTATTGCATAGACCAGTAATAAGGATCTGAGGACTTTGCTTACCATGGTGGAATCTTCCATTTTACCACCTGCACTCTTGATATCTCCAACAACAGTTTTGATTCTTATTCCATATAGTTGAATGGTCTCTCCTTCAACCATTCACATGTCTTCAAACTTCCCTCTAAGGATTTCTTCCTTAGCTTGTTTTACATGCTCATCACCGCCATAGATATTTTCAAGAGTATCCCATACTTCTTTGGGATTTACTTTATCTTGGACATCAATAAACTCAATGTTAGATAAACTACTAATTAGGGCTTCCATGACTTGCCCATTCTCCTGCATCTCTCTCTTTTGGTCATTGGTGAGAGTACCGGTAGGGGCAACATATGCATTCTCAACATAGCTCCAATGTTGAGCTCCCATGCTTCTGATGTATATCTTCATTATGTCTTTCCATATACCTAAATTATCTTTGTTGAACTTTGGACACTCTTCACCTTCTGCACTTACACTCTGCAAGTATCACTTCTCTCTTCTGGTCTGGCAAGAATCACGTATCTCTTCACTTGGATACTCACACACAACTTTTGCCAACAACCTCAGAAGGAAAAACAACATTGACCTTATAAGAAACAGATAGGTCGGTAGCATAAACCCTAAACCCTAAACCTATTAGGTTGAGCAATTCAAATGGTTCAATCCTGACTGTTGAGAACATTGCATTAAATGCAACAATCTTGAACCAATCTCAAGACGTTCTCCATCATTCTTTTTCCACTGATTTCATGGCGACTGATAACCCATCACGCATTATTACCATTTAAAGACTTCGCACATTCCCGAGGTAGATAGGGACAATCTCCTTCATGCAAGATCCTTCACGCGCACAAGGATGATGTGGCAACACGATTTGTTCTTCGTTACAATGCTAACTCATCACACAAAGTCACTGATTGAGTCACACAGGCTTGAGGCACTTCAACCAAAAACCCTGAAGTTGAGACTACCAACCGGTAGTTATACAAAGCTTCCATGTACTAGTTCCCATAACCACATGTTGGTTCACCTTGAACAAACACATCGCTTCACTTTGGCAGATATACCGGTTCACAATGTTATGTCGGTTCTCACATATATCGGTTCCTGGTAACATACTGGTTCTCTCTTCTTCAACATATTGACATCAATGACAACATACAATGTCATCATGTCCTCATACTGGTTCACATCATGTCCTCATACCGGTTCACATAATGTCCTCATACCGGTTCACATAATTTAGGCTTAATGTCTAAATTAAACTCTTTAATCTTAGAGACCCAATATGCTCTATTATTGATACAAACATCCTGCTGGGTTAAAATTATTTTCACTGTAGAGTTTGGAACAAAAACAGTTGCATGTGAATGAAGTATATAGTACCTAAATTGTTTGACATCTTTCAGTACCGCATAAGCTTGCTTTTCTATTTGCAAGTATTTTAGCTCGTCCTTCTTCAGAGGTATAGTAATGAAGGAGATTGGGACTTCCCCATTATCCTCACCTTTCTGCACTAAAATTTCAGACACAGTATGCTCTGATGCATAGCAATAAATAATAGAATCCTTACTGAAATCCGGATTAACTAGAGTGGGTACATGCGCTATTGCTCTTTTTATTTCTTCAAAAGCCCTTTTACCTTCCTCATTCCACTTAAAAACCACGTTCTCACTCATCATATTTACAATGTATTTAGTAGTCTCAGCAAAATCAGGAATAAAACGTCTCAGAAAGTTCACCTACCCCAAGAAGGACCTCACTCCATTTCTGTTGGAAGGAAGGTTGAGTTGTTGTTTTTCTTTTACTCTTTCTGGATCCACCTTTACTCCCTCCTTTGAAACAATATGTTTGAGAAGTTTTCCTTTTGTGATGCCAAAAATAGACTTTTTAGGATTTAATGACACCCCATGCTCTCTGCATCTCATCAAAACTTTCCTCAAATCTCACAGATGATGTTTTCTCTTCCTAGAGAACATAGTCAAATCATCTAAATATATGACAATGATTTTATTCTTCAAATGCCCAAAGGAAAGATCCATCGCCCTCTGAAACGTTGCCCCTGCATTAATTAATCTGAAAGGCATCCTATTATATGCAAAGGTGCCCCAGGGAGTTATAAAGGTTGTTTTGTGTTGATCTTGCTCTGAGACACTAATCTGGTTATATCTAGAGAAGCCATCCAACATGGACATCATCTCTGATCCTGAAACAGTTTGTAAAATATGATCCATTACTGGCAGAGGATAATTATCCTTCAGGCTTGCTAGGTTCAAGTTTCTAAAATCAACACAGATTCGTATTTCACCATTTTTCTTTCGAACAGGGACAATATTAGCAATCCAGGTAGAATTATGTATAGGATAAATAATTCAAGCCTTCAGCATCTTGTCTACCTCGTGAAAGATCACTTTTGCTACCTTTGGATTAAAGTTCCTCAACTTCTGTCGAAAAGGATTGACACTAGGTTTCAAAGGAATGTGATGTTGGAATCTACCATCTTTGAAATTCTTTAAATCATTGTAGCACCATGCGAAAACATCTTTAAACTCAACCAACAGGCTGATGAACCTCATCTTCTCCTCCTCAGATCAACATTTTCCCAAATTAACAAACTTAGGATCCTCTTCAGTACCAATGTTGATTCGCTCGTACTCACTAGAGTTTTGAATTACAAGAGTTTTTTTCTCTTTTTTCTTAACATACCCATCCTTTCTATCAAAAAGGCGTTCGAGAGAAACCAAGCCTTTTGGGATTTTATTTCCTTTCAACTGTAGCATCCCATCATGCAGTTCCTCTGGTGAATTAGGAGAAAACTCTTTACAACTTTCTTCTGAACCTTCATAAAACAAGGATGTGAAAATATCAGCACACCATAAAAAATTCTGAATCTTCTTATCATTCTCGAACACCTGCCAGGATTCAAAATTGTTAGACACGCTCGGTCTATAAACCAATTCTATCCTATAGGTATCAGTTGTGAAATTAGGATGAGACACTAATAAAGCTGTAGATACCACCAAAGAATCAGCCTTCGAGTTGAACTCCCTTGGTACTGCTTCGATTGAGAAAGCATAGAATGCTTCAATCTCATCCCGAACATGGTTTCTATAATGTCTTAGTCTCTCATTTTTAATAGTGAATAAACCTCTCACTTGTTTCACAATAATTTCAGCATCACCTTTAACTTTCAACATTTTGATCTGTAATTTCTTCGCCTCAACAAGACCTAATAATAAAGCTTCATATTCAGCCGTATTATTATTGTTTTGAAACTCCAATTTGAAAGCACAAGGAATAACTTTACCTTCAGGAGGTATTAATATTACCCCAGCCCCTGAACCAGAAGATGAACAACTCCCATCAAATTCCATGGACCAGAGTTCATCAAACATACCTGGATCTACGGTCTTATCCACACCTTGAAAATCAGTTGATATCATATAATTTCCAAAGCCACAATCTTGATACAATATTTGAGCTTTCAGATCATCTAAAGGAAAGACTGTGTATTTGGCTTTTGTTTCAGGATGTAGGACAACTCTCTATTTTCCAACTATGATCATTGTTTGAGACCAATCCATTCTAATTTCCCCACCCATGTCTTTACAAAAGGTACGACTCAATAACATGCTATAACTGGCAGGGATGTCAGCCACCAGAATTGTCAACTTGATTCTCTTGTCAGGATGTGCTACTGAAGCCACTTGTGTATCCTTAATTTTCCCTAACAAAGGAACCTACTTGGAATCCATGGAATAACATTTGCCAAAGGTTTTCATTAAGGTTAGACCTAAAGCTTTTGCTATTGCTAAGGGCATGACATTGTCTGATGCTCAAAAGTCTATTATACAATTACTCAATTTATGCCCATTGATAAACAAGGACACATAGAAAGGTTCAGGCTTATCTTCAAGACTAGGTTCAACGAATTCAACTTGTTGAGGAATAGTTTTTTATGAGACTTCAGGGATTACTAAAGCAAGGCTGATATTTTCCCATGCTGAAGAATTACAAGTTGCGGCCATTTGGGTTTCACTTTCTATAGACTGAGTATCATTTCCCTTGACAAATTCAACTAGTCTATCTAACTCTTTAGGGTTAAATTCAAGATACTCAGTCAGAGTAATCTGAATACGAGATAATTTGCAAAATTCAATGATATCAAAGGAACTATTAGATGAATCAGAACCTGAAGAAGCAACTTCTTGAACAACTTTTGAAACACTTCCAGGACGAGTCAGAATTTCCTTACCCTTTGCAGTACTATGGACAGGTGTTACAACATCTTGAGGCTTCAAATTTTGTTGAGTTCTAGTAAGAATTGCACATGAGGAATCCTCCAAAGTCACCAACATGTTTCCTCCCCTTTCTGAGTTAGAGACATATTCCATGTAATGAATTTCAGAGTCGCCAGGCATACTTTGGGAACCTCCTTCATCAGATTCTAAGATTGTTTCTCCTTTACTGATCATTTGAGAAAAACAAACCATCTCTGGACATGAAGAACCATCATGTTCATCGGTTAAATGAAACACACATTTGTTTATCTTAGGAGGTGGTGCTTCAATAGCAAGTCTTTGTTGCATAAGAGGTAATTGTAATTGTCTTCCTCCATTTCCTCCTTGTTGAGTAGGATATTTTCTAGGAATGTCCTGGTATGGTTGAGAATATGAAGTACTTGCTTTGGGGGCCTGTCTTTTTAGGGCAATCACATCATTCATTAACCGTTGAATCACAAGGTCAGATGAAGTAGAGGTACTTGCAACTTGTGAAGCAGAAGTTTTCACTTCTCTTTTCCACTTGCCTGCCATGATTAAGTCATCTTCAAGACTCACAGCTAAAGTTTTCATAGCATCAAGGGTTTGTAACCACTCATGCCTCATCATGAAACTTATTTCTGCAGGCATGGAGTTCATAAAGAAACATTTCATGTTTTCATCAGAGGATTTTTATGCTGTTGGAATCTTATGACAAAGTTTATCAAAATGGGCAACAAAGTCCCTCATAGGCTCTATTAGTTCTTTCTTTAATTGATCTAACTGAGCAATGAGCGAATGCTCATCCTCAGTTAATTTGAACCTTGCCTCAAAATTATCTATTAAAACCTGCCAATTTGTAATAACTCCATCAGGTAGGTGGTAGAACCAATCAGTGACAATATCAATAAAAGTTTGAACAAACAACCTCACTGCCACATCTTCATGTTGTACTACTAACACTCCACATGCCACTTTGAAAGCATTTAAGTGTTCATAGTGGTGGATACTTTGCCATCACCACTGAACCTGGGCAGATGATTTTTTGCTCCTTTCGGAAGATTATGAATTGCCCCCAAAGCTAAAGGTCCAATAGCAGCACCCCAAAGATTGTTTGCAATTGCTCCAATAGTATTGAAAGGGGTAAGGTTTATAACAATTGGGGGCACAACACCATGCAAAGTTAAGGCTTGATAGATAGGTGAAGCAGTTGCTCTTGGTGGAGATACGGGTCTACTTCTAGCCCTTCTAGGTGTAGCCTAAGAAACAAAACCAAGGTCTAAGAGTTCCTGGAAGGTGTGATCAATAATTCCCTCCCTCCGTTGTGACTGGGTATAAGGCTTGGCCTCTAGTGTGAAAAACAATCAGGGTAACAAGCATCTGAGATTCTGTGGTTGATTATCAGGGATTCTAATAAAGAAGACTCTAGGAACAATCACCCTCTCAAAAACTAACATAGGATGGCCTGCTTGCCTTTCTACTTCATCGAGGAATGGAATTATCCTATCCTATTCAGCTCAACTTCTTCTATGTCTCCAAGCTAGAGTATCCAACTCAGAGATAAAGTTACTTTGCTCTTCTTGCACCCAATTTAGATTTGGTTGAAAAATAGGTAAGAACTTTTTGTGAGGCAACACCATTTACAAAGAACAAAGCATCACCATAAAGATGACTTTCTTTTAAAACCAATTATCTCGTTCAATCCCCAGTAGAGTCACCAAAAATCTGTTGGTAAACAGATTTGTCTCTCACAATTTATTTAACTTTTATACTCTTAGCCCAAGAAATGAAAGACAAATTTCACCATACAGTTGGAAAATCATTGTATTGATTAACCTTTGAAAAAAGGTACAGATCCCTTAAATAGATATTCAATCAGCTCCAAATTACATACAATCAATATTATACTTTTCACCAGAAAGTACAAAAAAGGTAATTGTATTCATCAGTCAATACCAAATGAACACAAGCATTGATTCATATAAAATTCTTTGTGTAAAGCCGACAAACTTCACATGTATGCTAAAACAAAATCAAAATTTTAAAAAATGAATTTCACTGATATTTTCTGCACATAGAAAGCCATGACAGATTCTTTTTTGAAATAGATTCTCACAGAAATCAAATTTCAAACACCAAACACACAGATTTGAAGCCAAAGATAAATTGTCATTCAATTTTCATTCATAAATGATCATCAACTTCCAACACATACATCAAGTATTTAGCCAAAAATCAAAAGAGATAGTTTTTCAAAAACTTAGTGGGCCTTCATAAAGTCATTACAAAACTTATAAATAGGTCTGCAGACCAATAGTTTAACCAAAGATAAAATTAACTCCAAATGGGTTAATGAGAAACTGTCCTAACTGCATAACAGAAAATGAAAGAAAGCTAGACACCCTGTCATACAACTGCCAACAGTGCTAGTCATGCGGTCAATCCAGTTTCAGCCGGATTGCCCGGATCTCTATTCTGGGCAGATACCATAACCACTTTCGCTACACTCCACTCCCAATGAACCCTTGAGAATTCCTAGATTACCGCTACATGTGGCAAGCTGATATGAATTACCCTTTACTTCCAGAGTTCCTTCTTCCTTTTCACCAGCTGCACTTTATCCCTATGAGTGTCCAAATGATCAAGACATACTGTAAGCATCGACTCCACTTTAGCAATCTTTGTAAAATCTTCCACAGCTAAGGACTTCTCCACCTTAATCTGTTTAATGTGACTGCTGAAAAGATTGACCATTTCTGCTGTATCTTCTAGGGTCTGGCCATCCTCTTTAAGCAACTGAACATCTACACAGCGCAGATCCTTTTGCATGGTTGTTCTTAGGGTTGTTAGCACCCCTCACAAACTAACAGATTCATTATGTCCTTTGTCAATGATCTTGCTACGCCACTCTATACTTTCTTTGCATATGAACATTATGTCTTCATCTAATCCTGGCACTTGTCTTTTGGCAAGAAAATTCATCAAGCCATAGCACTGAATATCATGCATTTTCCTTGAAATCACCACCCATTTAGTCTTTTTGTTCTGCCATGAGATTAAGTCAGCATCCAATTCCTTGGTAACATCATTGGCATCCTTGAAAATTTGAACTAAATATGATATATAATTATTTCCTTGATGCACAATCGATGTGAGCCACTCAGCGAAAATCTCTGCAATCATCTTGTTCCGTTTAACCTCATCAAAGAACTTTTGATTACCAGGGGATTTTGAACTAAAGGGAACAGAGCTTTGGGACAATGGCAACTGACTATTCTATAGAGCATGGATGTATTGAGCCATTTGCATTAAACTCTGTTTCAAGTCTACTTTATCCTTTTCATCCTTCCAAGTGCGGGAAATAATCCTTTTGGTTGAAGTCTCTAAATGTTTCACATCAACCGCTCTAGTTCCTACCCCCAAATCAACTTGTTCAATAGTATAATCAACCTCTGAGGCGGTGGCAACATCTTTATCGGATGTGGGCTTAGTAATATCTGCAGTCCAATGTTTTGTGCTCTCATCAAAACCAATCATGGTTTCCACTTTCAGCTGCTTAGGCTTCGTGGCCCTTCCTAGACATTTACTCACGACATATTCCATTGACACAAAAATAGGCACAACATTCGTCTTCTTGGTAATTGAATTACTCAACCATTTACAAGCCACAGTCAAATCTTTGGATTGCATAGGTGGAGGTCCTCCTAAAGTCAACAACATAGCATTATCTATATTAGACAGAACATGAAGCACCTGTGAATCCTGGATATTAGCATCAGCATCGGTTAAGACCTTGTTAGCATCATAAATAGGTGTTGTCATATTGCCCTGTACTTCTTCGGCGTCCAAATCAAGAATGAGATGAGCGGCAAGTGGTTGAAAGTTCTTCTTGTATCTTGACCTAGTAACTCGACTACCAATGGAATGTGTAGCTTTAGAATCAAGTTTTTCCTCTTTAATCTCAACTTGCTTCTTTCCTGCAACAGAAATAGGAAGGTTAGTTAAAACAGTGGTTTTTCTCACAATCTCCCTTTTTCTACCCTTATTTCTTGAGCTGGTTGCCTTTCCCAGAAGAAATCTGCAGCTCCTTAGCCAATTCTATGTTCTGTGAATTATATTGAAGGTGCATGCCTGTACACTATCTTCCATCTTTCTACTCCAATCAACCTCTGGAAGGGGTTCATTGTGTACTCGTTTCATGAATTATGGATCCAATACATCTCCATTATCAATGGTCACACCAGAGGTATCCATTTGCAACTTCATATCGAGAATCTGCTTCAGAGTTAACCTAGACCAATTTCTTTTTCCCACTTCAAATTCATCTGAGTAGTCTTCCTAGTAATCTTCTAACTATGGCACATGTTGATCAAGCATTATCTTTTTCACATAATGAGCAATAGAACCTTTGTTGTCAAAATTATCTTTTTCCCACTTTAAATTAATAGGAAAAATTCCACTTGTGCTAGAATCTTCACCATAATCCTTTACGACATGGGCTAATTGCCTTGAAACTTCAATCAAAACACAGTAGTCTGAAACATATCTAGGTAACCTAAAGGGTTCACCTTTAAAACCTCCTACCCTTATTTAAGTGAAGTGATTAAATTGAGTAAAGAAGCTACCATAGATGTTAATTAGTTCAACAACTTTAACCGACATTCTCCTCTGCAAATTACCTTGTAACTCAAAAGTTAATCTCCCAGCAAAAATATCATTCCAGCGAAGGTAATTGTCAACATGTCTTTTTTGGGTTAAATGGGGGTGATATTCATAGATTTTTATACCCTAAACCCATTTTGTATGGAACAGTCTAGGCCACTCCCTCACACAAGTTAACATATAGAACAGATATGAAGACATAAAAATTTTACATCCCAGGGTAATTGCTCAAACCCTCATGCAACCTTTCTACAATTACGGTGCTGCAGTCAATAAACCGGTCTTTGTCGAGAGTGACTTGGATGAAGAAATACACCCAGTCCTCCCAATGGAAGGAGTTTGAATTTCCCTTAATTCTGCTCAACATTATTGCCAAATCCTTGATTCCAAGAATCAAATGCTCTCGGGTTAATGGCCTTGGCAGTGTTGAGCCGCCCTTTTGAAACTTGAAAAGCCAATTTCGTGCAATAATGGTTCTGTAATATTGCTTCTTCTCAAAATAAATCCCATAAGACTTTCCAATAGTCCAATCCTCATAGGGTTCCCAATGTGGGAAACCCATGGCCGCCATTACTGTCTCTCTATCAATAGACAACAAAACCTCACCATTATTTCTCCTAATGCACTTGGTAACTTTGTCATAGTGATTCATGCACTCTAAAACCAACTCAGGACAAGGGGCAGTTGGGGGAAATGTCACCGCTTCCAATAAACCACTTTGTGCAATATCTTTCAGCATAGAATCAACAGCTAGGTTCCTTACTCTTTCTAATAAAACATCTAAATCTAATTGAACTAAAGTCGTATCTGCTAGCTCTGGCAAGGAATTCACAAGGGAAGAAGAGCTCACTAATTTAGGCAAAGTAGACCTCATGTTTAACTCGTAATCTTTCCCGAATCAACTGAAATAAAGCAGAAAATAGGTAAAACAAAAACAAGGAGCTAAACAATATACCCAAATCTTTTAAAAACTGCACCAATTAGGAAAGTCGTTGAACATACCTTCCTGTATCATCTGCAAAACCCTTGTTGTAGTCTATTTTCCTTTCACTCCAAAACTCTCCTTAAAACTTATGTTTCACAAATGACAATCTTCGACAAAACAATTGCTCAATTTAAAATAGCCAAGAAAATCTTACCCATGATCTCCATAAGTTATCATCATTACTCTTCACTCGTACGACATCACTCTGAAATGATCGCAAATGAGCATGCATTTAATAACAAGTCACTTCATATTTGAAAACATGGATTCCCACGCCATACTTGCTACAAATGACAACTTTTAAATCATTAAGGAAGAATATTCCCCTTTCTTGCCGTCGTCAGCCATATCTTAAAATCTGCACCCCCACCTCGTGAAAAGTCATATGATTTGCAAGAAATCAAATATTAAACTTTGAACCTTGAAAAACAATAGCGACACAAAAACATATACATGACCAATATTAAACTTTGAACCTTGAACCCATTTGGTTCAAGTTCAAGGTTCAACCAATGCTAACACGAACAAACACCAAAAAAAACTTTAAAAACCGCATGGGGAAATAAACTTTAACATGAAGCCCATTGAACTTTGAACCTTGAACCCATAAGGTTCAATTTCATGGTTCAAGTTCAGTACAATGAAGCTAAAATAAAAAACTGCGAAGACTGATTTTTCACAAAAAATTCAAGAAATACAACCCGCCCAAAGGACCAGCTAGGGACATGACTCAAAAAGGCGACATAAAAATAGAAATTTATATGTACCGCAACCTATCAAAAAGAAATGACCATAATCTTTCATGACATGATGCACACATTCATGGAGGACTATGTAGATGACCTACTAGCCAAATCATTTACACAAGGACATATAGAAATTTTAGAAAAAAATCTTTCAGTGGCTAGAGCAATTCAATGTTCATTTGAATCCTAAAAAGTGTGTTTTCATTGTAACATCCAACAAATTCTTAGGATACATAGTATCAGAAAAGGGAATTGAGGTGGAACCTACAAAGGTACAAGCAATCATGGAGATGCCACCTCTTAGAAATATCAGTCGGTTAAGATGTCTACAAGGACGTCTACAATCCATAAGAAGATTCATTGCTCAACTAGCTGACAAGTACCTTCCGTTCACTCATCTACTCCACAAGAATGTTCCTTTTAGATGGGAGGATAGATGTGCAAAATCATTCCACCAACTAGAGCAATATTTGATGAATCCACATATATTGGTGCCACAAATAGAAGGAAAACCTCTAATTCTCTACATATCAGCTACAAAGGTATCACTAGGAGCATTATTAGCACAAGAGGATTCATCAGCCCAGGAAAATGCAATATACTACATCAACAAGACATTGAATGGATATGAGATCAACTACACATTCATTGAAAAATATTGTTTATTTGTGGTGTTTGCTTCCCAAAAGTTGCGACACTATATGCTAGATCACACAATCAAGCTAGTAGCAAAAATTTACCCATTAAAATATCTTCTCGGCAAAGCTACTCTCATAGGAAGGCTTTCTAGATGGGTGATGATTATGAGCGAGTTTGACATCCAGTACACAGATATAAAGGCTATCAAAGGTCAATCCATACTAGATCAATTGGTAGAAGCACTATTACAAGATGATCATCAACTTCATGTTGAATTTCTAGATACAAATATTCTCATAGTAATGACAAAACCATGGGTCTTATACTTTGACATATCATACACACAACATTGATCAAGTGTGGGTATTTCATTTGTCCCTCCAAAAGGACACACTATTCCAAGGTCTTACAGATTTATGTTTCCTTGCAAAAATAACATAGCTGAGTATGAAGCTCTAGTGACAGGCATCAAAGTGGTCATAGAGTGGAAGATCACAGAGTTGAAAGTCTATGGAGACTCCCAATCAGTCATTAATCGGGTTAATGATGATTATCAAACAAAGGACAACAAGTTGATGTCATACAAGAGAATGGTGGATGACTTCAAGAAGTACTTTGTGGACATCAAATTTGAACAGATTCCGAGGTTGGATAATAAAGATGCAAACGCCATGGAAACCATTGCCTCATTCCTTCAAATACCAGAGAAACAAAATCGTTATGAATTCCTAGTGGAGCAACTATTTTCCCCTGCCTATGATAATTCTGAATCCAGAGTCATCTATCACCTGGTCAATTCTGACTCACCCCTCTATGGAAGGATCTATACATATTCAAAAGACAATATCCTTCCACCAGATCTATCTCGAAACCAAAAACGCAACTTTATTCGTCAAGCAGCCCGTTACACCCTAACTGCTGACACACTTTATCGCCGAGGTCTCGATGACACTCTTCTTCAGTGTCTTTATCATAACAAATCTAAAACCGCGTTGCAAAAACTTCACGAAGGTATTTGTGGCACACATTCAAGTGGCCTTACTATAGCCAAGACATTTCTAAGGATGGGATATTATTGGCCGACCATGGAAAAGGAATAATACCAATGAAGTCACATAAATCTATCCACTTAATTAAATGAATATTTAGTATTTATTTGATTATTTAATCATCAATCAATAATTAATTAAATTAATATTTAATTAATTCATCTTAACCCTCTTCTCCTATTAATTAAATAAATTATTCAATTTATGTGATTTAATTCACTTAACCAAATTCAGACCATTAATTAAATAAATAAATCATATTTGTTTAATTAAATCTTCTCTCACATTTAAATAAATTAATATTTAATTAAATCTCCCAAAATCCCATCTCTCACATTTAAATAAATTAACATTTATTTAAATCACCTTTATCCTCCACCCACTTGCATTTTCCTACAAATGCAAGTTGCACAACTATTTTAAATAAATAAATTATTTATTTAAAATCCTATTTATCCTCACCCACTTGAAACCTTTAATGGTTTCCCTTAAAGTCTTCAAACTCAATGGCTTCCTTCTAGAGTCTTCTCAAGCCTTTAATGGTTTCCCTTAAAGTCTTCAAACTCAATGGCTTCCTTCTAGAGTCTTCTTAAGCCTTTAATGGTTTCCCTTAAAGTCTTCAAACTTAATGGCTTCCTTCTAGAGTCTTCTCAAGCCTTTAATGGTTTCCCTCAAAGTCTTCAAGCATTTAATGCTTTATCTTCCTTTTTCTCATGTAAATAAATTAAGATTTATTTAAATAAAATCCAAAATTCCCATTCACATTTAAATAAATTAATATTTATTTAAATATCTATCCAAATGCAAATTACACCATTTAATTGAAATAAATGATTTTATTTCAATTAAAAATCCCAAAATTCCTCCCACTTGCATTCTCCTATAAAATCCACTTGCATGCCTAAATCTCTTCTAGATTCTTCTAACTCTTCTAATTAGCCTAATCCTATCCTAATCATTGTCACATTCCTAAATAAAAGGAAGTCACTTCTCAAAAACCTCCAAAGTCTTTGAAAGCCATTTAAGGCTTTAAGTCTTCAAATGGTTAACCTCTAAAGTCTTCCAAACCATTAAAGGCTCTTACATAACTGTTTATGGTTAACTCACCTTTTACCTTTGGTTAGAGACTTTCCTCTAACTTAACCATCCTTTTGACTCATGGGTCTCTTCAAATCATTTATTTCTTTGACTAAGGTAACCATTTAACCCTTGCACATTCCTTTATCCCTTGGATAAAAGGAATATCCATTAACCTAACCCTAACCCAACCCCCTAGGGTAACCATCATGTCCCCTCAAGCATTCAATGCTCCTTATCTCTCCTCTCAATCCTCCTCATGGTGACACTTGTCAACATGGGATTGGGTTGAAAGTCTCACATGGATTGAATATCTTTCAATCCTAACCCTTGTTAAGATTGCTCAATCTTAACCCTTCATTTCCCCATTTCTTCTATAAATAGAACCCTTCTCCTCAAGCAAAGAAGGAAGCATTAGAGTATTGTTGTTATATTGGTATTATCATAGAGCTTTTTCATAGCATCACTATCTACACTTGCATAGCATTTGTTTATCATTTTCAACCATCTTGAATCTCCATATGGCATCCATGTCTAGTGCTAAAAGTTGAGAGCTACACTCATGTGGAACTTGGAGAGGAGAGGAACAAGGGAGGAGCAACTATGAGCATCTTGATTAGCATTTGGAGGAGTATAGTTTATCTATTCTATATTTGTATGCTTTCTATTTCATGCTTAATATCTCTCTTGATATGCCTGTTTACGATAATCTTTTATTGCTAACACTAACGTTTGTTTCTTGTGCTCTTGTGTGTGTTGCCATCAAACATATTTTCAAGTATAGTTTAACCAATTTACTAGAAAATGTCTGAAATGCCAAATTCATGGCAATCTTATACATGCATTAGCACAAGAGTTGCAACCGTTCACTATATCATGGCCATTTTGTTAATGGGGACTCGACCTAGTGGGAAAGATTCATCCTTCCTCATCAAATGGACATAAGTTCATCATCACCGCCATTGAGTATTTTACAAAGTGGATTGAGGCCATTCCATTGACTATGGTTAGCGACAAACAAATATCCTCTTTTATCCTGAATTATCTCAATTGTCAGTATGGCATTCCTAGTTCCATTATCATTGATAATATAAGACCATTCAAAAATTAAGATGTGAAAGAATTGTGTGAATGATTCCATATCCGGCCTTGTTTCTCCACACCTTGTTATCCACAAGGGAATAGCCAAGAAAAGGCATCAAACAAAACCATCCTAAAAATCCTAAAGAAAACAATGAATGATGCTAGTCATGATTGGCATGTCCAGCTCAACCCGGTATTATGGACCTACATAACTAGCATCCGCACACCTACAGGAGCCACACCATACTCACTTGTGTATGGATCTGAGCCTATTTTATCTATTGAGGTCAAGATTCCATCACTCAGAGTATCACTAAAGGGACTCATTTTAGATGAGTAATATCGACTAAACAAACTGCAAGAGTTAGAGCTGCTAGATGAGTGTTGAAAACGTGCTTTTGATCACCTCAAAGCATATTAGAAATGAATGTACAAGAGCTAGAACCACAAAGTAAAGCCAAGGGAATTTCAAATCGGTGACTTGGTACTTTAAAGGAAAATCCCTGCAATCAATAGGATGGGGAAAAGAAGGACAAGTTTGAACCAAACTGGTTGGGTCCTTTTGTCATCATATCAACCTATGGATCAGAGGCATATCAACTATCTACATTAGAAGGGGATGTACTTGATGAACCTATCAATAGAACACATCTCAAGAGGTTCTACACATAAGTCGTCCAATGCACGAATAAGGGAAAAATACAAAAAAATCAAAAAAAAAATCAAGAAAAATACAAAAAAATCATAAAAATAAAAAAGTGCAATAAAACAAGTAGTGAAAACCTAGCAACAGGCACTATTTGTGATATATCGACTCTTCTATCTATTAGGACATGTATCATATCTTTTGCATCCATCTAATCTAATCCATCAACAAAGATTCACCGAACTTTTTAAACGCAACACAATGATGGACACACTTAACATTATCCATTGTCCTTGATTATCCAAAATGTTATATGCATCATATCTCACCATGGATTGGTGATCAATGTACAATCCATTATAAAAAGTAGTTTCTAAAGCTGGGAGCCAAAAAAATCCCGACTTTGCTAGGAGAAACTCACCTTTTGGGCTAAGAAAATAGGCAATCAAGCACACACACATAGATCTACGAAACACAAATGAAGATCGTGACTATCAATGGTAAACATCAACACAAGAATTGGATGCACAAACTAATTTTTGCAACAAAACTAAGCAAGGGTACATTTGCAATATTTTTTATCTGACAAATTACATTGGGTAGCCTGCATGTTTACCTATGGTAGTTTTTTATTTTTGTGATCATATCTCCTAAGTGAGTCAAGGATGTCTTAAGACTAGAGACGTAAGGAAGGAGTTTGATATTTTATTTGGTATGCTATTTGTGAGTGAAACCTTATTACTATGAAAATTTGTCTTAAGACGTGATCAGGAAACATATCATTTTGGACATTTTGAATTTGTATATGATGAAGGTTAACTCTTGTCTATTTTACGCAAGCAACACTCAGGTCATCTTGGTTCTATTATACCTCGACGCTTGCATCATCTTGCAATATCAAAATCCATGTAAGTTATACTTAGCTCATCATGGTTCAAATATACCATGTTGCTTGTATTAAATTTCAACATTTCAAAAGCTCAACGATGATAAAAACGAAGCACTACAAATTTGATCAAAAGGATGACTATCTCAAAGGGTACATTTCATATCATTTAAAGTGCATTTAGTTGCATTATCATATCATTTACTTGTATTATTTGTTGGTATTCCACACTCCAATGAGAATTGAAGGTGATTGAAGGTGTTGTCATTGATGGCAACTTACCAGTAACCTTGTAAATATCTTCAGACACCTGCAGACACTTCACCGACAGTGACAATAATGTTTACCGACATCTCAGCCGATAGGATTTTGATCATTATATTTTGTATTTAATTGTAATATCTTTTGTAAGCCGACATGGCATATTGTAATAAGACTCATATATAAGTATGAGATCTTGTAGATAATTTAGAGATACACATAGAGGATAGATATGATGGATATGTAGAGCGAATATTAAGGCATATTTTGTAGAAGGGTTTATGTTTATTGTATGAGCTTAAATCAGTACAGAACCTGGCATAGCAGATGTTGTTTTGTAGCAGTACATTATATTGGATTTTCATAATCCATTTTGTAAGTCAGTGAGACTTCCTTTTGTAATTGAGCAGTGAGCTCTAGGTAGTTGACCTTCCTGCATGTGCAGGCCCCTCTTGTAAGTAATATCAATTCATTGGCCAATGAGTGAATATTGTGGGTCACAAATCCCACCGAGGTTTTTCCTACACTGGGTTTCCTCGTTAAACATTTTGTGTTATGAAGTGCTTTCTATGTTGTCTTTACTATTCATATTTATTGCATTAATTATTGTTTACCAGTACATTGTTTTAGAATGCAAAATACTTAATAAGGTCAAATATTCTGTAAACCAGTTAGATACTAATTCACCCCCCCCTCTCAGTATCTTTGGGACTATCATCAATCCTAACAATTGGTATCAAAGCCTAGTCCTCTATTTTCAAAAGCCTAACAACTTGAGGAAGATTCTGACACTAGTACAGATGGAAAACTTAAGAAAATAATTAGAAGGAGCTCTTGTAGACTGTGATGCATACAAGTTGAAGAATATCAAACTTGAAGATGATATGAGGATTGCACAGGAATTCATTCAAGGAATTCGGGAGAATCTCACTATTGCTAGAAAAAAAAGAAGAGAACTTCATGAGAAGATGCAAAATGATGATGATGAAAAGGAAACTCTTATTGATCTTATAAGCAAGATGAGGCAAGAAAACATGACCTTGATGAGTGAAATGCAAGACATGACTATGAGATTTTGTAAAGACATTGAAGACAGAAAGAAGAATGAAGATGACTTGACTAGGAGACTCAATGATACTGGAAATGAAAATCTAAGACTCGGTCATGAAAATGATATGTTAAAGATAGATCTGATTCACATGGAACATGATAAAACTGAACTTATGAGACAAAAGGAATTCTTGGAAAATGAGTTGGCTACTGCAAATAAACATAAAGAGAAATTCAAGAAAAGTTCGGAAGAACTTGATGGTATGCTGAAAAGTCACAAACCTAATGGAGACACTAATGGACTTGGATTAGAAGTTGGTGAAAGCTCCGGTACTGCAAAAAATCATGATCACAATAAACCGGTAAGACAACCTAATGCCTACAAATTTAATGGGAAATGCTTTAACTATAACAAGTATGGTCATAGAGCAAATCAGTGTAGATCTAGAAACAATCAGAACATTAATGCACCCATCGGTCAATGTTCCAAATGCAATAAAATTGGTCATAATTCAGAAAACTGTAGAATGAATGTAAGATGTTATGTTTGTGGAAGATTTGGGCACTTATCTAATCAATGCAGAACACAAAATAGCATAGGATATGGAAAGGCTATTCAGAAAAACAATGTGACTTGTTATGCTTGTAACAAGATTGGACATATTTTAATATTTTGTAGAAGCAAGACTTCACCGACAAATAATAAAGGATCCAGTTTGAAAGGCAAAGAGAAGGTTGATGAGGTAAAGCAAGGATTTTCAAGACAATGGATTAGAAAGAGAGATCAAAATGTTGATGAGACTATTCCTTCACCGGTAGAACAAAGTATTACTCCACAGACAGGAGATTCTTCATCCAACTGAAAAGTAACCCTTGGGGGTATTCCAACAAATTGAAAATCATGCAAGTTTACCCTCGATTTATGGTGAGAAGATGAACTTCTTTTCTACCGACAGATGTGTTAAGTTTCACTTAACCGACAAGCATTTATTGTGGTTGTTGAAGGAGAAGACATTATAAATCAGTGTTTTTCCCTCTTTTTCATTCACCGAGCATTCAAACTTTCAAAGAGCACAAAAAACCCAAGCGAAGGAATCCTTAGCGAGAAGTGAAGCAAGTTCTTTCAAGCATCCAAACCTATAAGGCAGATTAAGGCATTTATCAATGGCTTCCTCCTCTGTTCTAGAATTCATTGCAAACCCTACTATTATAGAGGTAGTTAAATACCCTAGGCCCATTTTCAAGATTATCCCCGAGGTAGCAAAACAGGATGATACCCTAGGTGCTTTTTCAAAAATCCCTAAAGGAGTTGCATATGTAGAAGACCCTAGAATTTACATACATTGCCACATTGAGGAATTAGGTTCAGAGGAAATCATGAAAATGTATTAAAATGTTATCTGTGATGAAAATGGAGCTGTGAAACCCAAACATAAGGTTATTGAAACTTTAGGTTTTGTGGAAATCCTTGACATCCCAGAATTTCCTAAGGAGGTAGTAAGGATTGTGCTTAGTAGAGTTCATGGTGAGTTCTTTTGGCTAGACTCTGTTTGTAAAATCACTAAAGAAGCAGTTAGGGCAGTGACTGACTTACTCTCCATTGGTAGTAGGCCAGATAAAACTAAGAAGGTTCCTAATAACACAGTGATGACTTTAATAGGAGTAACACATGACAACAGATCCCTGAGAGTTAATAATGTAAAAGAAATAAATGTTAGATTCATAAGCATGATCTTAGGATACAAAACCACACATGCAAACCGACTGAACTCAGTTTTCAGTCTATGTATTAAAAGTGCATATGATATGGTCAACAGTGATGCTAAGATAGATATATGTGAGTGGTTGAAGGATGAGTTGATTGACAATCTGAAGAAAATCAAAGGAGATAAGAAAGGTACTTTCCGTTTTAGCAATCTTCTTGTATGCTTAATGCTATATCTTACAAAAGAGGTTCCCGGTATAGGCAAGAAAGACTTTGGTTATGACATACCATTAGGGAAACAACTGTTTGATATCTTCATCGGTATGGGGACAGATACAGATAACAACATTACTGAGTATTTCCAAGAATTTAAATAAAAAATGAAAACAAGGGAAAGGTTACCACAAAGCATTGTAGATAAATATGAAAGGAAATTTTCTTTGTAATTAAGAAAGATGAAATATGGATGGAGGCAGTTCTTCCTAGAACTATTTGGGTGATAGAAATGGGATATGAGGCTAATGTAAACATAATTGAAACATATGTCAAAGCTCTATTAGCAGCCCCTAGAGAACTGGAAGAAAAGGTTTTCGGTAGTGCAGAAACAATAGAGAGTGGTGTACAGACACTTAAACATAGGAAGAGGAGAAAAATACATAAGGAGTGCATCCAAGCAGGTTAAAGAAATAAAGGAAAACATAATGAATACCACTGGTATCAAGGAAAGTGACTTAGAAGGACTACAACCAGAGGCTCATCTCTCACCGGTTGGTACATCCCCTGACAGTGAAATTCCGCTGAGTTTAGAAGAGTTGATAGGAAGAGAAAACCCTCATCAGTACCCTCTCCTCCTCCAAAGAAAACAAGGACAACAAGGCAAAAACAACAAGCAGTGAGGCCACCAGCTAAGAAGATGACACCTAGAAAGAAAAAGCAAAAACAGGTCATACCACCATTGGACAACCTATTGAATGAGATAACAAATGATGGAAACTTATCCAATGTAAGAAAATTGTATGATACATTTACCAATGAGGAAAAAGAAAGTATAGAGAATAGCATCATCATCTTACACCTTGATATTTATAAGAAAGTCTTAATAGAGGTTGTAGATGATTTGCATAGTGATTTATATAGTGGGCTAGATGCTAAAAGGCTAGCTATTATGGAACTTGACAAGAAAATCAAAATTGAGAAACTACTTGCTGTACATCCTGTAAAATCTTTTGAGGAAATTGATGAGTCACTAATACATTTGGCCTAAAATTCCAATGGAGGTTTCTGACGGAGAAGGTATATTGTGATCAAATTTGAATTTTTTTTTTTAAATGCCTGATTTCATCATAATTCTGACGATAATGCAACATTTGGTTTTGACAGAGAAGGAATTGGCAATGACATTTACGTTTTTTAGAAAAAGTGCCCGCGTTTGTCGAAATTCCGACAACCGCGGGCATTACTTAAAAAAAAAGAAAAAAAGACCAAGTCATTTCATAAATCCTACCTCTTCGTCCCATCGGCCTCTGCCATTACAAAATCCTGCCTCTTCGTCCTGTGGACCTCTGCCATTACAAAATCCTGCCTCTTCATCTTGTGGACCTCTGCCATTACAAAAGCTCTAACTTGGATAAGTCTCCTCTGGCAGGGAACCTATGGGTTTAATCACTGCAAGATGTAGGAATGGTCAGCTATCATAGCCGCCACTTTCCTTTCCTTTCGCATTTGAACCAAAGGATGTGTTTGTCAGGGAGGCCATTTCAATTATCATCACTTCACTCTAAATTGGGAATTACAAGATCCGGTTGAAGAAAAAAGGTAGGGTATAATCAACCAATTTATTGTTATACATATTCAAATATTTAGATTCAAAGTTTATTATAGATTTATCATATTAATTGCCAATAGCAGAGATGGTGAGAGGTTTTTGTAATATGATATGATCAATTTAAAAGAAGAATTTCTTACAAGACCTAAACCCTTGAACAATCCTACAATCATGTATTAATTAAACACTGCATTTTAAATAATGAACAATATAGTAAGCCTGAAACATATTAACACTACTTTCCATATTTAAAATATATCCTAATTAAGGAGAGGGATGACCTAAACCTGTGTGATTGAGTGCCATTATGTAAAATATATCCTAATTATGGATGCTGGTATATATGGTTGTGACATAAAATCCCTGCTGCAGAACCGTGAGAGCACCGTGTAGTGATCAAGTGCTATTTTTTGTTGGTGTTTTGGAAGGGTGAATAAGTGTACCATTAGGAAGGTGGTATAAAATGGAAGCTAAGAGGTATAAGGTTATGAGGTGTGGGTTATGATAAGATAGGGAGGTAAGTGATGAAGGATGTAATGGTGAAAGAGTAAGTTAGGATATGTTAGGGGTTTGGAAGGTAGGAAAGTGAATTGGGGGAGATAAAAGGATTTGAAGGATGGAATGGGGTTAGGTAAGTGAAGTAAAAGTAAGTGTGTATGAGGTTAAGGTTTAGGATAGGATGTAGGAAAGTGGAAGAGGTTAAGATAGGGGATATGAAAGGTAGATGGAAGGTAATAATGATAGGAAATGAGGTAAAGGTTATGAGGTGTGGGTTAGAAAATAGGGTGTAGGAAATGGAAGGAAGGGTCATATCACTTTGAGAGTTTTCACCAAGATGAGTAGCCCAATTATGGACCTCAAATATTACATTCCATGAGGATCCACTTGTAGTAAAGGAGCATATACTTGCATCTTGGGAGCTTATTAGGAGTTTGCCTTGAATTTGGGAAATACACATAGAGGAGATAGAATATTGATCAATACACATTACCTAGCCTCATCATGCATAAATACAAGAGGTATAGACTATAGCAAGAACATATCATGAGCCAAAGGATCATATTTGAGAGTTGCTTCATCTCAAATGCTCTACATTTTTAAGATCCACAAATGGGGTTGAGGCTAAGTCTTGGTTACTTAGCTTGGAGTTATGCTTTGGGTTGCATCTATATTTGAGCAACTTAAAGGCATAATTTTTAATACAATTTTTTAGAGGACTTGCTTCCACCTTGTGGTACTGGGAGGATAAAATGCACCAACTCACATTGGAAACCCTCTCCAGATACCATTTTGGAGTGCTTCAAAGTGTGTTCTATTTCAAAATTTTTTTGACAAAGATGCATAGATGAGTTTCAATATTTACATAATAAGGTTTCATAGTGGCTCAACATGAGAGTTATTTTTTGGAGTTCTTGTAGTTTGTAGATTACATTCAAGACAAGTTACTTGTCAATTATTTCATTAGGGGTGGAAAGCCCAAAATTTCAGTTTTCCTACACATGGCCAATCCAAATGACTTTAGGGTTGCTATGGCAAAGTCTCTTATGGAAAAGGAGGTACCTGGTAGGGCACAAAGAGGTATGAGAGAAGTTTGTAACCTTGATGAAGGTACTAAAGTGTCCATAGGCCTCCCCATCCTTCAAAGGATAATTTAGACTTACTATATGATTTACCAAGAAAAACCCAATAGTATCAATATTAGGAACAAAGGTCTAGAGCATAGTAGGGGCCATAGGGTAGTCGCATGTGACCATCATTGACACAAGGATATTTTAGGTATGAGAGACTATAGGGCTATCAAGCTAGGCCTTCTATGACTCAACAACCTTTTAAGGGAGAATCTAGTGTTTTTAGTACTTAGGATCTTCTAATTATGGTGGGGCCTAGCCAACATAGGGTTATATGAGAGGCACATGTTATGTATATGTTAGTATCAGACAAAGAGTGCCCAAAAGGTTCTAGAGTAGGTGGACAACATCCTAGGATGTCAAAGTAGATAGTTGATATGTGGGTCTTTACGCTCCCAACCACTCAACATATACCACCATGGGTCTTTACCCTCCCAAACACCCAAAGGTCAAAGGAAGATTCACTACTGCAACACTCACTTTTTGTGATAGTCTCAAGCACTTAGGAAAGTCACTCCTTTCATGGAAATTCTTCTTCACACAACACTCTCTAACATTAATTATGATGATAGTGTACCTCCTTAAACCTTCCACCAACACCTAACTCAATACCAAACTCTTTCCCAATCTCGCTAATGGACTAATTAACTCAACTCGCTGTGAAATTGTGACGGTCAATGCAAGGTTTAGGATAGTAGTAATTAGGATCTTCTAATTATGGTGGGGCCTAGCCAACATAGGGTTATATGAGACAGGGGTAAGTTCAACAGTGATGTGTATTAGATTGTCATCAAAGTTTCCTATTAGTGTTACTTTGTATCAGGATTAACCACTTATTGTCATGGGAATCAACTAATAGACAACATAGATATTTATCATCAACCTCCTTTTTTTTCACCAAAGGGATAAAATTTTATTAAACACAACGAGAATTACAGAGCAAGAAAGTAGATACATAACCTAATCTAATCTCCATTTGCATAACCTAAGAAGGTAGATACAACTAAATAATCTTGAAAGAATTGCATATGAAGGGAACTATTAGAAAAGAACTTATGTACCATGCTAGTCTATGTAGCTACTACTAATTATTGCATAGAAATAGATACATGTGTTAGAATATGTTGAAATAGTAGCTAGCTCGAATAGGACAGACCCTATAAATGTAACTTGTAATTTGGTCTGACCCTAATTGGGTGATGTAACTTGTGGTCCTATATTGAACATAACTTGTAGATAAGGTGATGTAACTTATGGTCCTATATTGAATGTAACTTATAATTTGGTCTGAATGTAACCAAGGATAAATATTCAAAAAGTATAATAATTACACTAATACATATATCACTCTCATGCCTTCCTTAATTTGATATAAGGTCCCTCTATCCTGTTAATGCATGATAGCCTCGGTAAGATAAATGATTGAATGAGAGATAAATGAAGTCTCTCATTCAAACATCTATCCTATCGATAAACTATGATGAAGACTTCAAGCTACTGTTCCTTCATTTGATCGATGATCATTCTTAAATTTGTATATATTCAACCATACTTGAAAAGTTCAATCAATGCTTAACTACCGATAATCATCAGTTGTAAATCTCATAGCACATAATACTGATTGATATCGGTTTACATTAAAACCAATGCACTCCAATTAATATCGGTTAACATATTAACTATGAACACCAATTGTTATCGGGCTTAACCAATGCACTCTGATTAATATCGATTAATATATTAACTGTGAATATTGATTGTTATTGGGTTGAACTATAAAAAACCAATTAGTATCGGTTGTCTTGCATATGATAGACACGTCAATTAATTATCGGGTGGTTTGTTAAGTGATATATACATCGATGAAATATTTGGGCATAAAATAGATGAAATGCACTCCATACTACTGCTGCACAATATTTTGGTCGATGATATTTTAAAATAGTAAAGGAAGGTGTATGAATGTTGTGCTTTAACTTGTGATGTAGAGGAAGGGTTTGATAAATGAACCTTTAATATTTATAAGGGAAATACAAGGTCCAAACCCCTAGGCCTACTAGCACCCAAATGGCTCCAAAAATGACAGTTTTACAAAGGAAGTATATAATTTTTTAACTCCCTGACTCCCAAACTCTCAACATTCATCCAATACAATTCAAAACTAAGGAAATGCAATTATTTACAAGTTTTAACCTTCTTGGATGCAAAATCCCTTATTTAGCCTCTCACAAACCCTTAAAAGTAGGGTTTCTCATATACCCCTCTTCCAAACACTATACCATCCAAATGATGATGGATTCACCTTCATATGAAATGTCTAAACACTATCAATAATAAAATGTGCCCCTCCTTAAGGCGAATTTGCTACTGCTTCTCCTTAGCAAGCAATTTCTCCACTCTTACATTCGTTGTTTTGGTGATCACCCTGGTTCTCTACCCAATCTGCACATCAACCTATTAGTAATTTATTGTACATGTTAGAGGAGTTCCATCTTGTGAATATTAGGCCTTTTACATTCATGGAATGACCATTATCATTGTAAATCAACTAAATCAAATGCCAAATTGCACAAATTTGTTAGAATAGTCAATGCAACTAGTCTAAAGTTTGAGACAAATGGATTATCAGTGCATCTTCCCTACAAATAATATGTGTAAGGCCTCTTAAATGCATTAGGAATTTGAATACACACTCAAGACAAAGTTACCATAAGTCAAAACACCAAAAAATTTCAAGAAAACAAAAAATTGTTGTTATTTCTTGGCCTAGTCCGTACACCACCATTCTCTGCCGTACAAAGCATTACATCAACTATTTGATAAAAAAATCTTAATTTCTGACACACAAGGTCATGAAATTATTTATTGAACTTTCCTAAACTCTTGTAGACTCCCTAAGCCATAAATTCCTATTACATCTTTTTGTTGGTCCTAAGGTCTTTACCAGGCCCTTTAGGACAAATTACAAACTTATTACAATTTTCATCATTAAAGACCATAATGGACCTTAAGACATCATAATTTGTTGGCTCTTCACTCCTAAGACCTTAAAAAGTCTTTAATGGCTTCATTGAGTCCTTTGGTCTTCCAAATGCACTTGCACCAACTTGAATTCTCCTTCAATGCTTGATTGCTTGTTCACTTGGAATTGAATTGATTTTATAATTAAGAGATCACTTGAATTGTAGATAGACCCCTTGAAATGAGAGGGTAGGCTTCATTTTATACCTAATATATGTCTTGAAAGCATTTGATCCCGATGGCATTAAATTAAAGTACTTTCTCTTCTATCTAGTATTCGTGGAGCAGAGGTTGCATTGCATCGACCTATGATACATATTTCTGCAGATACAACACAAGTTAAATGTATCCCAGGTCGATGCAAAGCAACCTTTGCTCCAGAGATCACCATAAAATAGAGAAAGAACTTTAATTTAATGCCATTAGGATAAAAGGCTTTCAAGACAGATAAAATTTGAGTTTGATTGTCATCATTTACTTTGCCAAATTCTTCACACATAACTCCTGAATCAATTTCCGACACACAAAATGACGAAAATAGGTTTGTTGATGGGGGCTTTCCTAGGTCAAATAGGTTTGAATATACCTTGAAGTGTGCAATATGGAAGGTTTGTATTCTTAATCTCCTGCCCATTTCTTAATTTAAAAGATGATATCTTTATTAAATATCTCCTCTATTTTTGGAGGTAGACATGTTTAGGAAAAGATCTCTTCCCCCCTCTTTAAAATGATCCCTTTAGATCTAATCTAAAAATGATTAAAAATGAACATGATACCTTGATGAATCTTTCTTGAATCCTCACACAAGGTTTTAGGATGCCATGCACATTGTTGATCATGAATGTTGTGCTTTAACTTGAATTCTCCTTCAATGCTTGATGAATGCTTGATTGCTTTTTCACTTGGAATTTAATTAATTTTATAGTTAAGAGATCACTTTAATTGTAGGTAGACCCCTTCAAATGATAGGGTAGGCTTCCTTTTATACCTAATCATACATAAAGTGTTTGAATTTTTTCTCACACATGAGGCAAGAAATGAGGGGTCATATTTTGGGTCCCAATCACGAGTCTTGTCAATTTAGGATGTGACATGATAAAGTGGGTATCAATGTCCCAAGATCATATGGACCTTAAGTGATTGTATCCCTTGCATATGATTTGTTTGGGTGATAAACTTCACCATTCTACTCACAAGAATTTTATTACGTCTCAAATATAGGGAAACAGAAGGCTTCAAATAGAAAACTTGTACATACAACTAAATCCATTGAGTAATCTAAGAGATGTTGTAGACTTGAAACTCACCAACTACTTAGTTTTTGCGGGTAAGAATTTTTTTTGTTTTGGTTATGGTTGTGGTGTTTGTAGGGAGACATTTACAAATTTATATCTATTTTCACTATTTAATGGTTTATGGGTTTGTAATGGTAATTTAATGTTCTTTCATATTTTTGTATATATTCTTTATAATAGCCTATTATATTGATTTGTTCTATTATGGATAATGGTGTGGGTCAGACGGCTTTGCCATCGGTGCATGAAATCATTGCAGGAGTTCTACTTTTAAAAATTACATGAAACATTTTTAATTTATTTGTTTTAGTGTTATTTGCCAAAAAGTTTATCAATGATGTTTCCTTTCTTCAAGAATTGTCTAGGATCTTTCTGTCAGATAATATGTAACATCGAATGACTAAATCTTTTCTTTACAAATGCTTATTTTGTTTAATTATTATCTGAGCATGAATTAAAATTTATACCTGTACGGAAGCAGAACATACAAGCTGAAGAGTCATGTGCAAGTAAATTTCGTAAAACAAAGCAAACAGGCACTATCTTGAATGACTTGGAAACAAGCTCATCGGCTGCCTAGAAGAGAGAAATTGGAGAAAAGTAGAGGAAAGTGTTAAAGGGTGGTAAAAAAATAAATAGAGAGTATGCAATACAAACAAACAATGTCTGGAGTGTGTGATGCGACGTCTCTAATTTATGTCTGGAGTGGGACTAATTGGTTTTGGAGTTCCTGGAAAACCTATTGGGCCACTCTTGGAGGAAATCAATGTGTTCATGCAAGGAGTACCTTTTTTCTATTATGAGAATGATGCTTTTGCACCAAAGCATATTTGGAAGGCAATATCCAAAAATTTCTATAGTGTGGAACTAGAGTTGGTGAACTCGAAGTAATTTTCAGCTTTTAGAAGACCAAGAGGTTATGTACACAATCTCCCAATAGAAGGGTGATTTCAAGCATTACCTCTTCCCCCCATGACTATTCAGGAAGCACTTCCTTAGAAAAAGGACTATTGGCATCCATGGGATCAAAGAAAAAAATTGAAGCATAGACTCTAGACGATGTGGTGGTGTCCTTCATGAAGAACTCTGCACTATAATTGAAAATTCACGAGGGAAATTGCAAGATAGTGAAGAGAAGTACATTCTTGAAAAGTGGGAAGAATGGATCTTGGTTTGGGTGGGGCCAAGTCAGGTGGCTCCTCTAGAGGTTGACGAGATAGAAATCATATTAGGATTTGAAAAAGATCACACTCGTGGAACTTCGTGTGTGACTGATTGATTGTGCTATTTGGGTAATGCATTCCAAATAGATACAGTTGCATACCATTTATTTGTCTTGATTAAAGCCTTTTATCCTGATGGCATTAAATTAAAGTACTTTCTCCACCAATACCAGATAGAAGAGAAAGAACTTTAATTTAATGCCATCAGGATAAAAGGCTTTAATCAAGAGAGATAAATGGTATGGTGGCACCATTTTTCACCTTCTCCTCTTCTCTCCAAGCTCCAATCTCCAAATGACAAGTGCACAAATGAGCTGGAAAGAGAACCCTAGGGGCTTATATAGAAAGCGGTGATGTAAGCAGGTTGTGTTACCTAGATGGACGTGTGGGGCATGTGTGTGCTCTGCTCGCACCACATTTTCACAAATCAAACAATTTTTTTTATTAGGAGATCAAAATTAAATTTTTTTAAAAATCCACAAAATTAAAAAAATTTTAAAATTGAAAAAAATAAAAAAATCGTCAAAAATCAACGAAATCGACTTGATCATCAATTTTTTTCTCAATTCATCTCTCGAGGGGGCATAATTATCATATCAACATCCAAATCAATATCTGGGGCACCATATCAAAAATTTTGGCAACGATATCAAAATAAAAAAAAATTGGCAACATATCAAGCTATCTTTCTTTGAATCAACATGTGGTTACACGTCACTTCAAAGAGGAGCAAAATGTAGACACATATTTTTGTCCACTTAATTAAATGAATTTTATTTGTTTAATTATTAGTTAGCCAACCATTAATTAAATTAAAATTTAATTAATGTCCCCTTTGTGCTACTCAACCATTAATATTTGATTAATTGACTTTCTTTTGTTAATTGAATAAATACTATTTATTTGATTAATCCCTCTTCCACATTTAATTCAATTTACATTTAATTAAATTCATCTTCTGATATAAATAAATTAATATTTATTTATATAATCCCCCCCAACTTGTTTTTTCCTACAAATGCAAGTTGCACATTTTAGTTGAAATAAATCATTTTATTTTAATTAAAAATATTAATTTCTCATGGTACTTGCATTCTCCTACAAGATCCACTTGCACCCCAATAATTCTTCTATAAGATACCAAACCCCACTTAATTAGCTAAATTAAGCCTAAACATTTGTCACATTTCTAAACAAAAGGCAAGTCACTTCTCAAACCCTCAAAAGTATTCAATAACCATGAAAGGCTTTATGTCTTCAAGTGGTTAACCTCCAAAGTCTTAAAAAAATATTTAATGCTCTTACAATACTTCACTTCTTCAACACATCACCGTTTGCATAAGAATTTAACCAATGGGTAATATCTTGCACTATTGAATAATAGCTTTATCCAATGACCTCCACATGGATTTAACTCTGAAAGTCTTATCAAGCATTTAATGCTTATGCCTCCCCTCTCAAGCCTTCTCATGCTGACACTTGTCAACATGATATTGGGTTGAAAATTATCACATGGATTTAAGATCATTCAATCCTATCCCTTGTTAAGATTATTCAATCTAGACTATCCAATTCCCCTATTCTTCTATAAATAGCCCCCATTTCTTCATAATCAGGATCCCAAGTTATTGCATCCAAGTTATAGCTAATCTTTCTTGTGCAGGTTATGAAGGAGCTCCATTGACCATCTCTTAGCAATTAGATCATTTAGTAGCATTGTAGTCTTAGAATAATCATGTTTAGCATATCATAACATATCATGTTAGTAGTATATCATCTTAATATCATCTTCATGCTAGCTTAAATATCGTCCTAATCTCATCATCTTTCAACATATCATAGTTTCATATCAATATCATAGTAAGATATTAGTTGCTTTGCATTTAGATCTTTGATCGCATACCCATCGTTCTTTAGGTAGTCATCCTAGAGATCAAGTGCTCATCCAAGTTGAGAGGCACCTTGATTTGAAGGATCCTTGGAGATAGAGAACAATGAGATGATTTTAGGAGTTTGATTGACTAACTTATTTGTTCATTTAAATATCTAATTCAATCTTTAGTTGGTACATTTGAATGTATTTTCTATCCTTTGGCTGACCCCTCTTATCATGAGTATATTTTTAGCCCCCATCGTGGGGCAATCCACTCATTCTAACAATTTTTTCTTTAGGTTCACGCCTGGAAAATACAGAGGAAGTTTTAGTGCTTATAACATTTCATGTGGAGCATACACACCTTCGTCTTGCACATACAAACTTTTTGTTGGTGCATATACACATTCTTCTGGCGCATTTAGTCTTTCTTATAGCACATATGTCTTTTCTTTTAGTGCATATACCATTTTCCGTAGCGCATCCAAACTTTGTTCTAGCACATACAGTCTTTGTTTTAGCGCATTTAACACTGAGAGTAGGAAAAATTGGATATATCAAATATAACAAAGAGCAACAACAAGTGCAAAAGTTGTGAGAAATAAACTTTATTTATTGGTAGACCAAGTGTGGTGGAACATTAGTACTGGCTATGCAAAGTATATTAGATGTGAGTAGCTTTATCATATCGAGTAAGCTAAACCACGTATCTTCATCAAATTATGACAAAGGGGGAGCCTCTAAGGGCTGCATGAGGAACATGCATGTGTGTTTCACCAACAATCCACATCACATTATTTACCTATTGATTTATAATTATTGACTCTTGCATTGGTTTTGTTGGTAATGATGTATCACAACATTCAAAAATTTTGTGAGATGTTGTATTTATGATTGTTAGTTAGACATGTCCTTAAAATATGGAAGCCTCGACTTGGCACATGGATTGTTTGATAGAATGTGTCAAAAAAATGTTGTCCTATGGTAAATTCATGATATTGATATCCATAAAAAATATGTATCTGCCAATGGATGATAAAACATGTCTAAGATGTTTGCATCGACCACAAAGAAAAAGAAATTAAAAGATTTTGCATCGTAAATGTCGGGAGGATAAATGTCGAGTGCGCCATTTCCAAGATCATCTGCTCTGGTATCAAACTTTCTAAGATCATCTTCATCTCTTCTGATATGGCATTTACTTCTGAATATTCTAAAATACTTCATAGTAGGAGGTTTTCCATTTCACAACTCATAAGATTTCTTAGTGTGATTCACTCTTATCAGTACCTTATTAAGAATGTAAACACCAATATGCACAACTTATTTCCAATACATATTAGCCAAATTAGCATACTTCAAAATTTTCCTAGCCATTTCAATAGAAGTTCTATTCTTTCTTTCTACAACTCCATTCCATTAAGGATTTCTTGGGGTAGAAAAATGCCTTCTAATTCCACATTCTCATAAAAATTATCAAATTCATTTGAAGCAAACTCTCCTCCTCTATTAGATCTGAAACATTTGATTTTACAATATACTTGATTTTCAACCATTGACTTGAATACTTTAAACCTTTCAAAAGATTCATATTTCTCTTTCAAGAATGTAACCCATGTCATCCTAGAATAATCATCAATAAGAAACATATAATACATTTCATCATTTAGTCCTCTTGTCCTTGTAGGCTTGCAAAGATTTGTATGAATCAACTCCAAGGGATTTGAAGTAAAATATTACTTGTTCTTAAATATCCTCTTTGTTTGTTTTCCAAGTTGACATTCCCTACATACAGTATTTGTAGGTTTGATAATCCTAGGAAAATATCTCATAGCTTTAGTGTTATTGATCTTTATCATGTTATCAAAATTGGCATGTCCCATCCTCTTGTACCATAACCAAAATTCACTACTCTGTTTCAAAAAATAAATACTTCCTCTTTTTCTTGATGTAGTAAACATTTCCACTTGTCCTAATACCTTCTTCTTCCATTCTTCCATTCTTCTTCTTTCTAATTACAAACATGGTATTACTAAATGAAACTTCATAACCTTTATTGCACATCTAACTAGCACTCAATAAACTATGTCTCAAACCTTTAACCTAATAAACATCATCAGTTTTATTGTTACGATCAATTGAGATGCTTCCTACTCCTCAAATAGGTGCAACTTCTTCTCTTGCAATTAGGAAACAATTAAATGTTGAGATCTGAATAATTATTTGATTGATCAACTCATTAGAAATTTGTCTACCTTTTAAATTAGATCATGATGAAAAGAAAAGTAGATATTGAAGAAATGATTTTAAGAAAAGGATAGATGATAGAGATAACTTAGGAAAAATAAGTTTATGTTCTATGAGGACATATTCATCTGATCTAATTTAAAAGGAACCTATAACTATCTATTGTGATAACACTACAACAATTAATATATCTAAGAATCCGGTACTACATTCTAAAACTAAACATGTTTCATAGAACATAAACTTATTTTTCCTAAGTTATCTCTATCATCTGTCCTTTTCTTAAAATCATGTCTTCAATATCTACTTTTCTTTTCATCATGATCTAATTTAAAAGGTAGACAAATTTCTAATGAGTTGATCAATCGAATAATTATTCAGATCTCGACATTTTTTAATTGCACACTTCTTAGGTTTGTAAGGTTTAGTGAATTTTGTCTCAAGAAGTAAGACTATGATTGCAATAGGGGATGATAAAATTAATCTTCCTACTCCTCAAATAATTATTGTCGAGATCTGAATAATTATTCGATTGATCAACTCATTAGAAATTTGTCTACCTTTTAAATTAGATCATGATGAAAAGAAAAGTAGATATTGAAGACATGATTTTAAGAAAAGGACAGATGATAGAGATAACTTAGGAAAAATAAGTTTATGTTCTATGAAGACATATTCATCTGATCTAATTTAAAAGGAACCTATAACTATCTATTGTGATAACACTGCAACAATTAATATATCTGAGAATCCAGTACTACATTCTAAAACTAAACATGTTTCATAGAACATAAACTTATTTTTCCTAAGTTATCTCTATCATCTGTCCTTTTCTTAAAATCATGTCTTCAATATCTACTTTTCTTTTCATCATGATCTAATTTAAAAGGTAGACAAATTTCTAATGAGTTGATCAATCGAATAATTATTCAGATCTTGACATTTTTTAATTGCACACTTCTTAGGTTTGTAAGGTTTAGTGAATTTTGTCTCAAGAAGTAAGACTATGATTTCAATAGGGGATGATAAAATTAATCTTCCTACTCCTCAAATAATTATTGTCGAGATCTGAATAATTATTCGATTGATCAACTCATTATAAATTTGTCTACCTTTTAAATTAGATCATGATGAAAAGAAAAGTAGATATTGAAGACATGATTTTAAGAAAAGGACAGATGATAGAGATAACTTAGGAAAAATAAGTTTATGTTCTATGAAGACATATTCATCCAATTTAATTTAAAAGGAACCTATAACTATCTATTGTGATAACACTGCAACAATTAATATATCTAAGAATCCTGTACTACATTCTAAAACTAAACATGTTTCATAGAACATAAACTTATTTTTCCTAAGTTATCTCTATCATCTGTCCTTTTCTTAAAATCATGTCTTCAATATCTACTTTTCTTTTCATCATGATCTAATTTAAAAGGTAGACAAATTTCTAATGAGTTGATCAATCGAATAATTATTCAGATCTCGACATACATATAGTACCGGATTCTTAAGATATATTAATTGTTGCAGTGTTATCACAATAGATAGTTATAGGTTCCTTTTAAATTAGATCGGTTGAATATGTCTTCATAGAACATAAACTTATTTTTCCTAAGTTATCTCTATGATCTGTCCTTTTCTTAAAATCATGTCTTCAATATCTACTTTTCTTTTCATCATGATCTAATTTAAAAGGTAGACAAATTTCTAATGAGTTGATCAATCGAATAATTATTCAGATCTCGACATTTTTTAATTGCACACTTCTTAGGTTTGTAAGGTTTAGTTAGTGCCAACAAGATCTTCCTTATGACATTGCCTTGTTCTAATGTCTCCACCATCATACTTCTTGAGATTAATGAAGTCATCTTGATCTCTAGTCATGTGATTTGAACATCTAGAATCAATTATCTAAGCTCTCGGTTCCACTTTAGCATGCAAAGATCTTCTATTTTGCTTAACTTTCCTTTCCTTCATGTCTTTTGGACCTATCGTGGTTCTTCTCTTCTATAGAAAAGAATAAATATCCTTCATTTGAGTCCTCACCATCTTCATCCTCAGATGAATATGTCTTCATAGAACATAAACTTATTTTTCCTAAGTTATCTCTATCATCTGTCCTTTTCTTAAAATCATGTCTTCAATATCTACTTTTCTTTTCATCATGATAATATTTTTTGTAATCCTCCTTATACATACATTTAGAAGTATAATGACCAATTCTACCACAATTAAAGAATTTCAGGGGTAACTTACCTTTGTACTTTCCAATTCCTCTCTTCAATCTTCTTACAAAGTTTTCTTCAAGCTCATCCAAATTCTCATTCACTTCTGGTTCATATTCTGCTAGCTTTGAAACATTAAATGCAACTTCTTCTTTTTTTCTTTTTTTTCTTCCGTCTCTCTAATTTAAAAGGTAGACAAATTTCTAATGAGTTGATCAATCGAATAATTATTCAGATCTCGACATTTTTTAATTGCACACTTCTTAGGTTTGTAAGGTTTAGTTAGTGACAACAAGATCTTCCTTATGACATTGCCTTGTTCTAATGTTCCACCAACTCCTTTGATAACTTTTTCAATATCATTCACTCTGTGTATATAGTTCTCAACACCTTCATCATTAGCCCTTCTCAAAAAATTATATTTTATTTCAAATTCATCAACCTAGGTTGCTTTGTCTTTGGATATGCTTCATACACATAACATAATTTGTTCCAGATTTCCTTAGCTTCCTTCAATCCCTTAACTTTACCAAATACTATAACACTCAAGAAACTGAATATTATTGTCCTATCTTTCACATTTGTCTCATGCCTCTTAATTTTATTTTTAGTCTAAGGTCCATTCTGTGGAGGTGTATAATTTGTCTTGATAATATCCTAGATTTTATTTTGCAAAGTCTCCAAATAGGACTCCATCGTATCCTTCCAATAAGAGATTTTTTTTACATCAAACAACTGTTCTTTAATATGAAGTTCCTATTCCATTTCGGATATATCTCAAGTGATTAAGCTTTCCAAGGAGGAACCAATCCTTTGATACCAATTGTTGAACCCAAGGTAAAACTAAGAGGGGGGTGAATCAGTTTGAAATGTTAACATAGATAAATTATTAAAAAATATTCAACCATTGGACAATAATATTGAAAACACATCAACCATTGACACAAGAACACCAAATTTATGTGGAAACCCCAAATAGGGAAAAAACATGGTGAGAATGTAACTCACAATATGAATATGAATGATTACAATGTTTTAGGCTCACAGTGCTTCCAAGGAGCAACAACACCTAAATGACTTGCAAGCTAAGGTACACTACCTTAGGGCAAGATACATGGACTTGCACAACTAAGGCACACTTCTTCAGGGCAATCTATACAAATGCTACTAAAAGACCCAATGTCATTAAACAACACAAGAAATAGTAAAAATGATATGAGAAGGATCTCCTAAACATGAAATTATCCTTGAAAAATAGGATCAAGTGACCAATATCATGGAAAACATCTTTGAACTTTGTCATTGCCCTTGCATACTATCTTCCTAAATATATCTTCTTCGAAGCTCTTCACAAACCATCTTTCACACAATCAAAAACTTAAATATTCTTGAATATCATTTGCATGTACACTTCTAATTAATTCACACACATTCTATATACAACTCATACAACCTCATTCCTTAAATATAAGATAGATCATCAAAAAATTTAACTAGGGGTTGGCCACAATCAGAATAAACAATATTGCATAAAATAAGCCGCCCTGACCAAAAATACTCAAAGAGGTCCACTCTAGGAGAAAGTGGGGATCAAATTTATCATAACACATCCTTCCAATATGAAACCAAATGATCCCCACATGCTAACTCATCCTCCAAAGTCACCATCAAATATAACGTGTAGATAGATAACATAACTCATCAAGCAGTCAGACAAAATATATCTTCTGATGCAACTTATACCACACAAATTTCCACACAGCATGGTGATACCCAAATAAATACTCTAACTCATTATTCAATGAATATTTGGACCAAAGAACATGATCCAATCAAGATAGCCTGATCAGACACACCAAACTTACAACACAACTGAATATCCCAAATGTAAATCATCAAAGCTCTCTTGCAGAATAAATAATCCACTAGAGAAGCATGTTGAGAATACTACATAAGCTATAAAATCACATCCACTCAACCACAATACAAGCTACAACATATCCAAAGGCCACCAAAGACTTTTCAGACCCATCTGATAGACACTCTTATTGCCAGAAAATAGAAACAACCAACTTTTATAGACCAAAATTAGAATACCACAACCAACACCAAAATATTAAACTCAATCTACAATCCAAAACACAACTAAAACAACCAGGAGCATATCCAAACCAAAATTCATTCAGATAACCAAGTTTGACATCAATGACAACCATATAAACTAGAATACTTCCAACGATAGGGATAGAGTATGGGTTTCATCCAATGATGTTTGAATGGAAGGGTAATGCATAGAGAGGCCAATTAAAATTGCCTAAATGTAAATAGATCATTACAAATTTCATATAAAATAAAGTTATTTCTACATTGCAATCTTGAGTCATTGTCATTTGAATTTTGTGTGTAGAGGGTTTTTGTATGTGTTTACATTAAATTTGAAGTTGTAGGCAAGGGATCTCTTACATCAAAAGGCATTAGAGCCAGAGGCTTTGAGTGCATAGGTAAAGTGTTTAATGTGAGGAAACTTATATTAAGACCTAAGAGTGAAGAGTGGAGTTGTGTGAACAGATCGTCGATTGTGAGGCAATTCGTACTTGAGAGTGTGAAGCAGTTGTGTAGATATCAAAAGGATCGTTGTAGGTTTGTGGAGTCTTGATCGATTGAGGGCTTAAATATGTGAAGAAAAGTGAATGCATGAGAAGATTGAAATAGATGAGAGGATGAGTTCAAAGAAGAGGAAAAGGTGGTCATGAGAAGGTTGTTGAATCTAAGGCATGACTGAGAGGGGGGGGTAAAACAGTCCAAAATAAAAATTAAAAGCAATGCATAAAAAAAAATCAATAATACACATCCAACACATGAACACCAAGATTTATATGTAGAAAAACCCAAATAGGAAAAAACCATGGTGAGCACTTGCCCACAAAATATATCCACTATGTATATTAGATTACAAAGAAAAGAGCTCACTACTCTAAACTTACACACCAAGGCTAATCGCTCATGGGGAAAGATACAAAGAGGACTTACGAGACCTGAAGCTAACTACACTCAGGAAAAGATACAAAACTGATATGAAAAGACGAATCTCCTAATTATGAAGTTGTCCTTGAACTCCGCATCAAGCGACCAATATCAACACACAACTCTGACTTCATCTGCCAACAATTTGTCTCATATCTCTATCATAGTGTCAACACACCTTGCATATCATTCGAACACAACTCTTCTTCTCTCTTTACCAAACCTCACTAATTATCCTCACATCTATATTCATTACACTTTCCTTCCTCGCCTCTACATAATTTAATCATACACACCCTTATATACAAGATAGATCATCAAAGCTTAAAGTGAGTCAACTTGAATCAGAATACACTTTCTGAACCAAAAATATGATGATTCAATGACGAACAGGTAGTACCAAACTGGTACTGAGAGGGGGGTGAATCAGTACTGAGAAAAACACTTTTCCTTGAACCAGTTTGACTAAAAACACTACACTTGACTGGCAAGAAATAACACCGATCTAAACCAGATTACTACTGATTAAACACAGTAAGAATGTGAAAGACATAAATCAGTAACTCAGCTTTCCACACAATCTAACATCTTATTTCCACTTCACCCACATGCATACACTAGTAATACATCAACAGAAATGTAAAGACTTACTAGTTCAACATGCTTTACCGCTTGAGAGAGAATAACAAAGCATCACTCATAACACACATATTTTTTCACGTGGAAACCCAACTAGGAAAAACCACGATGGGGATGAATACCCACCAGCTGTTCTTTGAACCCTTTTGAAGTCTGCTCTGTTAGGAGCCTAGTCCAGTTAAAGACTTTACAATAGGTTCTGTTAAGAACCGATCCTGCTAGGGATCACTCGGTGAAGGGATGGCTAAAATACCTAGTTAAGGGTTAAACCCTGTTAAAGGTTACCTTGTTAGAGGATTTTAAGAACTCAATGATTTTGAGTCACCCTGTTAAAGGATTTACAGCAAGCCGGTTAAAGCTACCCTATTAAGGGATTTTCCATCTATTGAAGTGGTTAGAGGTCAACAGGTATTACAATGATCTGGTAACAACACTTCAATGCCAATGCAAATCCACTTTAGCTCCTTCCCTCTGCAATCACACTCTGCAGGTATCTATTCTCTTATCTGGTCTGGCAATAATCACGTATCTCTGCACTTAGATACACTAACAACATTTGCCAACAACTTCAACATGAAAAACAACATCGACCTTATAGGAAAGATAGGTTGGTAGCATAAACCCTAAACCCTAAACATTTAGGTTAAGCAATTCAGTAGGTTCAATCCAAACCGTTGAACATATTGCATTGATTACAATAGTCTTGAACAGATCTCAAGACGTTATCCATCGTTCATTCTTTACCGCTTCTTGGAGGCTGATAACCCATCACACATTCTCCACCATTTACAGAGACTTTTCACATTCCTAAGGTAGATAGGATCAATCTCCTTCATGCAAGATCCTTCACGCGCACAAGGCTGACATGGCAACACAATCTGTTCTTCATTACAATGCTAACTCATCACACGATGTCATCGGTTGAATCACACAGGCATATAACACTTCAACTAGAAACCCTGAAGCTAAGACTACCAACCGGTAGTCATACCATATGAAACCTTGATACAAAACATTCCATATACCGGTTCACATTCCAACATATTGGTTCACTTGGATAGACATATCGCTTCACTTTTTCACATATATCAGTTGACAACATCATACCAGTTCTCTTGCAAGTTTCTTACTTTAATATACCGGTTCACTCTTCATCATATTGACATCAATGATAACATACAATATCATCATGTCATCATACTCTGCACATATGCCAACAATCTCCCTCTTTGGAATTGATGGCAATATACAAAAGAAATATACAAAGATATGTCCACTTCACATCTTCTCCCCCAACGCTGCAGATATCTTCTCCGCTTCACATCTTCTCCCCCTTTGACAATAATGCCAAAGTGAAGGCAGATACATCTATGTTCTACTATGCTACTCCCCCTAAGGAGTAGCATCCTTCAACACACCAATCTTGAAAAAGATATATCAACGTAAGTCCTAACCGATGTGGAGCACACACCTTTAGTTCACCTCTTGAAGGGGCATCACCCCTAATTCACCTCTCAAATAGGTAAAGCTAGCCTTTGATAGAGGCTTGGTGAATATGTCTGCTAACTGCTCCTTACTAGAGACATGTTCCAGTACAACTTCTTTGTTATGGACCTTTTCCCTTAAGAAACAATACTTAAGCTCAAAGTGCTTGGTTCTAGGATGTAAAACATGATTCTTGGAGATGTTAATCGCACTTGTATTGTCACAAAATATACTTACCGGTTCAGATATAGGAACTTTGAAGCCATTTAATACATGCTTCATCCAGATTGTTTGGGTGCAGTTCATAAATGCTGCAAGATACTCCGATTCTGTTGTAGACTGAGAGATACAACTCTGCTTCTTACTCATCCATGAGACTAGTCTACCACCAAGAAATAATGCACCACCGGTTGTGCTCTTCTGGTCGTCCACATTACCAACCCAGTCAGCATCTGTAAACACTTTCAGATTGAAATCATTAATGTATGGATACCATAATCCATAGTTAATAGTTCCCTTCAGATATGTCAGAATCTGCTTGACTGATACCAAGTGGGATTCTCTTGGGATTTTCTGGATCCGTGCAGTAATTCCCACTGTATGTGCAATGTCCGGTCTTCTATGTACTACATAGTGCAATTTACCAATCATTGATCAATATTCCTTCTCATTTACCAACCCCGAGTCATCCTCTTTTGATAATATACAACCGGTCACCATCGGTGTACCAACCTGTTTGTTGTCTTCCATGCCAAAGGTCTTCAACACCTCTTTGACATATTTGGACTGAGTGATAAAGATTCCATCTTTCATTTGTTGAATCTGTAGTCCAATGAAGAACTTAATCTCCCCTATAAGTGACATCTCAAATTCTTTTTTCATCTCATCTGCAAAGTCATGACTCATCTTGTCATCTCCTCCAAAAATTATGTCATCAACAAATACCTCACAAATTAGAATCTGATCTCCTTCTAACTTCGGGTAGATATTACTATCCTCACTTATTCTCTCAAATCCAATATTCACAAGATGGGAGTGAAAGCATTCATACCATGCTCTAGGTGCCTGCTTTAGTCTATACAAGGCCTTATGTAGCCTACACACCATGTCACTGTCTTCTGATAGGGAAAACCCGTCTGGTTGCTCTATATACACCTCCTCTTCTAGTATTCCATTTAGGAATGCAGACTTTACATCCATTTGATATACTTTGAATCCCTTGAATGTTGCATATGCAAGAAGCATACAAACTCCTTCCAATCTGGTTACTAGAGAAAAGGTTTCTCCATAGTCTTCTCCTTCTTCTTGGGCATATCCTTTACACACTAGTTTGGCTTTGTTTCTAACCATTGAACCATCTTCATTCAGCTTATTTCTGAAAACCCATTTGGTTCCAATGACATTTTTATGCTCCAGTCTGCGTACCAAAGACCATGTACCATTCATTTCTATCTAGTCAAGTTCCTCTTGCATTGCCTTGATCCAGTCATCATCTTTATGTGCCTCTCCGAATGTTTTAGGCTCAAATTTAGAGATCATGCAAGAGTTTTCTCTAACCTTTATTCTTGTAAGAATTCTTGCATCCTTGTCTCCTATGATCTACTTTGGATCATGATTCAGCTTTACATACCTAGGAATGATATTAGTTGTATCCTCTTTCTTTTCTTCTTCATCCTCATCTTCATCAACATCAACATCTACCGGTGTAGGAGCACTGTTACTGGTGCTTGGCTATTTTGCAACCGGTTCCCAGAAGGTTACTACCAGTTCATCTCTGACTTGCTCACTGCCGGTTTCCTCAGATTTCTCAGAGGTTTCATCAACTCTAACATTGATGCTTTCAACAATTCTCTGAGTCCTATTGTTGAAACATTTGAGAGCTTTGTTCTTTGTGGAATACCCTAGGAATATTCCCTCATCACATTTAGCATCAAACTTGCTCTGATGTTCACTCCTCTTGATATAACATTTAGTACCAAACACTCTGAAGTAGCTTACCACTGTTGTCTTACCAATCCAATACTCATTAGGTGTTTTATCCTTACCCTTTTTAATGAGTACCTGGTTCATTGTGTAGATTGTAGTGCTCACCGCTTCTCTCCAAAAGGTGTGAGCAACCTTCCCTTGGATCAACATAGTTCTAGCTGCTTCAACCATATTCTGGTTGTTTCTTTCTGCTAGGCCATTCTGCTGTGGAGTCCGGGGGGCAGACAGTTGCCTCTTGATCTTCACAGTATTTGTTGAATTCACTGCAAGTGAATTCTCCTCCTTGATAAGTTCTTAAGCACTTAATCCTCTAGTCGCTTTCTTTTTCTACTAGTGCTCTGAAGGATTTGAACATTCCAAAAGCTTCAGATTTGTCCTTCAAGAATGTGACCCACATCATTCTTGAGAAATCATCAGTAAGAATAATAAAATACCTATCTCCCTACACACTAATAGTTTTCATATGACCACACAAATTAGTATGCACAAGATCAAGTAAATTGTCTGCAGTGAAAGGTTTACCTTTGTAGGTTGAGGAAGACATTTTCCCCAATTCGCACTCTCTACACAAAGGATTCTTTGGGTTGCTCAGCATAGGCAATCCTCTAATTGCCTTGATCTTACTGGCCTTCACAATATTATCAAAGTTTACATGATAGACTCTCCTATGCCATATCCAGCTATCCTCAAACTTAGCCATTAGACATGTATTGACATTAGCATTTAGCTGAAATAGGTTACCTTTGGTCTGCATACCGATAGCCAACAATACACCATTATTTCCTTTGATTTTGCACGCTCTATTTTTGAATTCTAGAGTGAATCCATTATCATTCAGTTGAGCAACACTCAAAAGGTTGTGTCTGAAACCTTCTACCCAATACACATTGTCAGCACTGCTTCTTCCATTCAGAGAGATGGACCCTCTGTTACTACTTATCAAGTTGCCATTAGTTTTTATATTCAAAGTCATACTATATAATCTAGTCGGTTAACACTACCTAATCATGTAGTCGGTATACACAAAGAAGTCGGTATGCATAGTCTAGTCGGTTACAGAGGAAAGCAGACACAGAACGCAGTATACACTGAGTTGTCTACCGAGTATCTTTTTATGTCTACCTAGCAACAAAGATGACACACTGATTTGATATACACTGAGTGAAACATGTTACCAAATTCATTGAACCTGGACATGCATATGAAAATGTGTTACAAGATCGAGGCACATCTAACCATTATCACATTGGAAATTGCACTAGAAGATTGTGTATGATTTCAAGGTCATCTAACCAAAGAAATATTTTGTATAGTTATTCATTCGATAAATCATGTTTGTAAGATCAAAGTAATGAATTGGATCACTGTCTTAAGAGATCTATTTATACAACATGAGTTAAGGGTGTGTGCATGAGTGTAAAAAGACTGTTACAGAGACACTGAGGTCACCGAGAAGGTTTTCAGAGAACAGTCGAAGAACAGAGTAAACAGAAGGGTTTACTGAGTTACTATATGGGTTATCGAGGTATGCTATAAGCAAGGTAATCTATTCTGAGCACATAGAATCTGCTATAACATTTCAGATGTAAAGTTGCAGATATTTGTAATGATTTTATTGTAATATTGTGAAGTTGTAAGAGAAACCTTTAACAAGGTAAAAGACTTTAATCAAGTCTATAAATTGTAAAGCCTCTAACCAGGTGCAACATTTAGATTAAATGTTGTAAAATCCTTTAGCAAGGTAGATCTAATAGATCTTGTTGCTCCTAACAGGGTAAGCTATTAGAAATAGCTAATATGTAGCTCTAACCGAGCACTCTTTATTATTGCAGTAGTGAAGTTGTGGGTGCGATCCCCACCGCAGTTTTTCTCTCTAACCAAAATATATGTGTTATGGAGTGAATCATGTATGATTTTTATCTATTTGTTTTAACTTTATTTTATGTTACTGCACTATTCTATTTATGCATAACAGTAAAGTTATTATTCAAGAAAAGTTTTGAAGTACTGATTCACCCCTCCCCTCTCAGTACATTAGCTTTCCATATTGGGCCTAACAATTGGTATCAGAGCTTGAATCTTGGAAAAGGGTTTAACTACCTAAAGAGAAAGATCTTATCAATGGAAGGCTACAAACAATCTCGGAGGATTGTGTATCTACAAGAAGAGCTGGATCATGCTAATCAAGTGATAGCAGACATGCAAAGGCAATTGCAAAAATCTCTGAAAGTAAGAAGAAGATTATCTGATGATTTGCAGGACTCTCAAGAGTTAGTGGAACAAATTGAGACATCATCTGAGAACAGTATATCTGAAGAAACTGAAGAAAGGATTGGGGTATTGAAAGAAAAAAACAAAGCATTGGCTGATCAACTAAAAGCAATGAAAAGAGAACATGAACATTTTAGCACACAAATGACTTAAAATCTAGATGCATTAAGGACAACTGAGGATAAAACAAGAGATCTAGAAAGAGAGAAAAAACAACTTGAAGTCTTAGTATCTGATAAAAATGATGGAATCATAAGGTTGACTAGGATTCAACAAAATATGACAGATCAACTAGGTTATGCACATCATGAAACAATTCTGAAGAATGATGAAAATCAAGCATTGAAACTTGAAGTATCAAGGTTGATCCATGAACTTGAAACAGAGAAGAAATCCAAAGAAACACTGAAGAAGAGTTATGAAGCATCAAAGATGTTGGATGAGCAACTAAATACAAGAAGACCCAACAGAGATGTAAGACTCAGTTACAAAGGAAAAGACTCTACCGAGAAAGGAATTCATACTATCGAGAGAGGGGAATCATCAAAGCAAGCTGGAAATAGGAATAACATCAAAAGAAAGAAGCCTATTTGCTACTACTGTGGAAATCAAGGTCATACTGCCAACATGTGCCAAATCAGAAAAGGTAAGCAACCGAATGTCACTAAGTCCAATGGTTATTGTTACAATTGCAATAAATATGGTCACACATTTAACCAATGTAGGACAAAGTATGTTAACAACTATCAGAAGGCAAAATACAAAGGGTTTTGTAAAAACTGCAATAGATATGGACATAGTACTGAGAAGTGCTGGCTTAAGCAAAAGAACTACATGTGGTCTGCACACCGAGCAAACACTAGAAGTTACCAAACTCACACAGATCCTTACCAACAATATGTAGTAGTACCATGGGATTACAATACAAGGATATGGTGTGAATGTTGTGGAAGATATGGACATATTAGTGCTAACTATTTTATAAGGTTTGGAAGGAACAACCAAAGATCATGGAGAAATCCTGGTATGGCATGTTTTCATTGTCACAAAGTAGGACACTTGGCTGGAGATTGCAAAGATCAACCTAGAGGAGACACTAAAGAAATAAAAGGCAAAATACAAATGATTTAGAAAAAGAAGGAAATTTTGTCAAATGAAGAAAGCACCTTACCTACCAAGTAAGGTGCACCTAGTCCAAATTAATCAGTAAAGGTATGAAGGGACTACATTCTCTGAAGGATAAAATCATAACAGTTCCTATTCCATTATTTACTAAATTCAAAATCTACATAGTTAAGATGCATTAGTTAGTTTGAAATTCTATCAAAGTCATTGAAGCACTTTACGGGAAACCTGTCAAGTCGGTGAATACAGGAAGCCTGTCAAGTCGGTAAATGAAGGAAATTTGGTTACTCGGTTAAAACAAAAAGGAGAGTAAATCGGTTAAAGGTGAACCGAGTGCATTTAATGTTTTTAACCTAACCCGTACGGAGCCCGATAAGGTATTTAGTGTACTTAAAAGCATTTTCGCAGTCATTTACACTTACCAAGTTTTCGAAAGAGCAGAGCAGAGCGAATCAAGGCAATCAAACCTCATTGAAAGCAAATCCAAGGTATTTACATCAAATCTCATCACACTGTTAAGCTAGTTTATCGATCTTATCTTGTTGCCATTATTTGCTAAGTATAAAGCGTCTGTCGTTTGAAATTCTGAAACCCTAAGGACTCTTTACTAGTTTTTTACCTTAAATCCTAAATGGCGCCCAAGATCCATGATCCCATTATTGTCAAGAATGTAGAGAAGCCCTCACTGAAATACTCTTTGACTCCTAAAGTCATCTCCGAACTGGATGACAAAACCGCCTTTTCACTCATCCCGGATAGAGTATTGTTAGTTGAAGATGTGAGATTCTTCACCAAATGTCGTGTTGAAGAACTCGGTCATGTTGAAATAAGAGACACCTATGATGAACTATGTACTGATGGTGTATTAAACAGCAAGTATGAACACATCAAAATCAAAGGATTGACTGAAGCCCTAACCTATCCTCGTGTGTTCAAACCCCAATGGGTCAAGTTTGTTCTAAGCAGAGTTCATGATGATTTCATGTGGCTAGAAGAGAAACCATTTAAAATCACCAAGGAAATCATTCATGTGATCACCGGTTATCCTATCTATGATCATGCACAAGCTCAAAAGATGATATCACAGAAGGAATTGATCAGTTTAACCAGAGTAGAATCTGATTACAGAGGACTGAAAGTGAACAATGTCACTGATGCAGAACTTAAGTTTGCCATTAGAGTAATTGGTTATTGTTTCTTCCAATTAGCAAGGGAAAATAGTGTACCCTGTGTAGCAATTGACTTAGCTTATAAAATTGTGAAAAAGGGAATGAAAGTTGACTTATGTGAAGTGTTACTGAAGAACCTATTTCAGAATCTGAACACAATAAGGAAGCCGAAGAAGAACAACTCGGAAAATACACTAAAGTTTGGTTCACTTCTTGTATGCATGTTTTTCTACTTCAAAAAATTCTTTCCATCAGTCGGTAAAGTAGTTTGGGAGCTACACCGACCAATCACCCATCAGATTAATGACTTCATCAAGAAGCTAGGTGATAATTTCAATGATATAATGGATGATTACTTTAGCAAATTTCAAGAGAAAATGCACAACAGGTACCAAATTCCACCCCAGCTAGTGGAGAAATATAAAGATGACATATGCTTTGAGGTAGACACTGATTACTCTTATGTGAATGCTGTGGAACCAAGAACTCAATCTTTGCCACCTATGGGTTACGAGATTGACGTTGAAATCACACAACAACAAATTGATGCATTTCTTACATTACCAAGGCATGCTACCGAGCTGAGGTATGGAACCTATGAAGAAGTGAAGGGAAAAGTGAAAATGAGCATTGTAGTACCCAAAGCTACAAGAAAAGCAACAAAGATGATAAAGGTTCTAACAGAGAAATTCAGAGAAGATTCTTCCTCTACACCTGTCAAAGGCACTCTTGCCATCACTGAAGAGGAATCAGAAGCTCAAGACGTAGCTATAACTCTGAGCACCGAATTGCCTAAGGGTAAAGTGTTAAAAAGAAAGAAACGAGACACTTCAAAGGCCCTACCGACTCCTCCAATAAAGATACCTAATACAAGAGCATCTGTAGCATCACCAAGTAAGAAACAAAAGAGTGTTATTGCTCCCACGGTAACAAAGACATACAAGAAATCTACTCAGAGACTCATTTTGGCAAAAGAGTCTAGTGATACAGAATTTGAAGATGCAAACAAATTCTAGATTGTCAAGAGCAAGAAGGTAAATATACATAGTGTTGAAAACTTCTGTACCAATCTGAAAGAATATGGTGGATTTGGTTCATTTAGATATGTCAAGTATGAAACTAGAAATAATGATGAGAAGAGACAAATTGAAGAAGTTGTCATCTGCACACTTCTAAAGTTTCGGTTAGCTCCATTGGAACTAGTAAAGTCACTTGCAAATGAACTTTATTTACATATTGATAATAGGTGGAAGTATGCAATGGACTCAGAGAAACAAATCAGAGAAAGAAGTCTAGTCCATCTATTTCCTGATATGTCTGTAGGAGAAATAAAGGAACATTTGACAACCTACAATTCAAAATTTCTTGTCAAACAAAGAGCCTTAAAACTAATGAATGGGCTATATATTGACGTAGAGAATGAGACAAAAGAAAAATGGTAGGAAATATTCAAAATAAAGGATGCCGATGAACAATCTACAATTGAAATCATTGATGTCACCGAGCACGATCCTGATGTCACCGACTACGGTCCTGATGTTACCGAACAAGACCCGCCTGGAACTATTCAAATAGATGAAGATGTCATGGATACAGAGGAACCAGAGTAGGAAATGATAGAAGGCACTACATATGCAAAAGTTGTATCTAGTGAATCCGTTTTAGAACAAGTTCAGCCTTATCCACTTGTCTCTACCAAAGCTCCTCAGGATACAGTACAAGGCACCGAAGGTCACAAGTCTACAACAAGAGAAGATACTACTCTAGAACAGACCTCTCAAGCACCTTCAAGCACTGAAAATGTAGCAACTGAGACACCCAGTACGGAGACACCAAAAGACACCACCGCGGCTACAGGAACTGACCAAAGTGTTGCCTCTATCGAGCAACCTACCGAGGGTTAGGAAGCCTCTCAAGCTATTGTCTTGGTCCAACCAATCAAAGGTAAAGAGAAGAAAGTGAAAAAGCATAGTTTCAAAGTTGATTTATCTAAACCAATAGTGTTGCCCAATGTGGATATATCAAAATTGAAGGGGAAAGCACTCATTGATTTTGGTGAACTATGCAAAGCAAAGGCCGAACAAGAAAAATAGATGGCCATACAAAAGAAGAATAAAGTACTTTAGAAGGTGAAGACACTGCTATCAGATATGCTACCTACAACTACAGTGTCAACCGATGCAGCCATCCACATTCAACTGGATGAACTCCTTAATCAAATAGAAACATCTGGAGTTGATGCATCTGAGTATTTGAGCAAGCTAAATGACAAGGAGCTTACTACAAAAATGATAGAAGAGGTACCAAAAGCTCTAGCTATTGGCAAAGTCAAATTTGTCAAATTCATTGCTAAGTTGTCCCCTCAACTCAAGCACATTCTTTATTTATTTCAGAAACTCTGTACATTTTCTATATTCATTAAAGACATTAAGAATAAAACTGATGCAATTGAGAAAGAGATCACCAATCTCTCAAATAAGTTGACCCCAGAGTCCAATTTAGTTTAGAATTTTTATACCAAGCTTCAACAGCTCATGGCTCAACAATTGGAACTGAGAAATGAAGAACATAAGATCAGGATGGATATAATGACACTCCAGACATTATTTCTTGCTCATCTTTCATCAGTTAAAGAACAAATTAACCAAGCCACACGCTTATCTACTACACAAGAGGGAAGCACTCTTGATGGCTTAATATCACTATTGGCTAATATTCAAGCACAAAATTCTTTAATGGAAAGTGTAAAAGATGCACTCTCTATCACTCTCACCAACGCCCGAAAAAAGTACAAATCCATTTTTGACCAGTTACCACCCCCGAATGGAAATTAAGTTTTTGATGTTTGTCAAAAAGGGGGGGTAATACAATATATTTGGGGAATGATACTATATATTTGGGGAGTAATACAGTTTTGGTGATATAGTTTTGATATAATATTCAGAGTATTGTATATAGGGGGAGTATACCGAGCAGAGTATGCAGAGTATCCAAGGACAGTAAGCAAGAGAACAAGCACATAACCGAGCATGCAAAATCAGAGTTATGTACAAATTAATGATAAGGGGAGTATATCTGAATATACTATTTCATTGACTATTGTATATACTATCAAGTATAGTCATTTTGCAAAGTATATAGATTTCTGAGTTATGACTTTGAAAGTAGTTTTTGTCAAACATCTCAACTAATGTCAAAAGGGGAGATTGTTACTACTTATCAAGTTGCCATTAGTTTTTATATTCAAAGTCATACTATATACTCTAATCGGTTAACACTACCAAATCATGCAGTCGGTATACACAGAGAAGTCGGTATGCACAGTCTAGTCGGTTACAGAGGAAAGCAGTCACAGAACGCAGTATACACCGAGTTGTCTATCGAGTATCTTTTTATGTCTACTGAGCAGCAAATATGACACACCGATTTGATATACACTGAGTGAAGCATGTTACCAGATTCATTGAACCTGGACATGCATATGAAAACATGTTACAAGATTGAGGCACATCTAACCATTATCACATTGGAAATTGCACTAGAAGATTGTGTATGATTTCAAGGTCATCTAACCAATGAAATATTTTGTATAGTTATTCATTCGATAAATCATGTTTGTAAGATCGAAGCAATGAATTGGATCACCATCTTAAGAGATCTATTTATACAACATGAGTTAAGGGTGTGTGCATGAGTGTAAAAAGACTATTACAGAGACACAAAGGTCACCGAGAAGGTTTTCAGAGAACAGCCTAAGAACAGAGTAAACAGAAGGGTTTACTAAGTTACTATATGGGTTACCAAGGTATGCTATAAGCAAGGTAATCTATTCTAAGCACATAGAATCTGCTATAACATTTCAGATGTAAAGTTGCAGATATTTGTAATGATTTTATTGTAATATTGTGAAGTTGTAAGAGAAACCTTTAACAGGGTAAAAGACTCTAATCAAGTCTATAAATTGTAAAGCCTCTAACCAGGTGCAACATTTAGATTAAATATTGTAAAATCCTTTAGCAAGGTAGATCTAATAGATCTTGTTACTCCTAACAGGGTAAGCTATCAAAAACAACTAATATGTAGCTCTAACTGAGCACTCTTTATTATTGCAGTAGTGAAGTTGTGGGTGCCATCCCCACCGCAGTTTTTCTCTCTAACCAAGAGTTTCTGCGTAACCAAAATATATGTGTTATAGAGTGAATCATGTATGATTGTTATCTATTTGTTTTAACTTTATTTTAGGTTACTGCACTATTCTTTTTATGCATAATAGTAAAGTTACTATTCAAGAAAAGTTTTGAAGTACTGATTCACCCCTCCCCTCTTAGTACATTAGCTTTCCATATTGGGCCTAACACCCTCTGCCTTTTACCATACATGGTGCATCATTACCAAAATGAACCACACCACCATCATACTCTTCCAGAGATAGAAACTTACTCTGGTCACCAGTCATATGGTGAGAACAACCACTATCAATAATCCACTCATTGGAATTATCAATGCGGGAGACAATAGACTTCTTGTCTGACACATCTTCCTTGACTGCTACAAATACATTATCTTCATTTTATTCATCTTCTGATTCCTCATTAGTGACACCTTCATCAACTGCTAGAAAACAATTTCTCCGGTTTCCTCGTTTGAACTTCTTGAACCTCTTCGGTTTGTCCTTGTTGTCACCATTAGGGTAGTTTACAATAATGTGTCCTATCCGATTACAAGAAAATCATTTCAAAGGAAGCTTACCTCTATATTTACTGGTTCCCTTGGGAAGTCTCTTGGCAAGAAGAGCTTGAAATTCCATCAGGATCTCCTCATCATCCATTTCTCTACTTTGTCTTGGTTCACCACTGGTACTAGCTTCTTTGCCTTTTCTAGATGGTGCAACAAATGCTCTGAAGGCTAATTCAGTCTTCTGAATACTGCCATCATAATTGTTTAGCTCATAAGCTGTTAACTTTGCAATAATGAAGTCTAGGGATACCTTTGTCTTGTCTACATACCTTAACTCCCGAATAGCAGCAACCCTTATTGCATAGACCGCTAATAAGGATCTCAAAACTTTGTTAACAACAGTGGAATCTTCCATTTTACCACCTGCACTCTTGATATTTCTAACAATAGTTTTGATTCTTATTCCATATTGTTGAATGGTCTCTCCTTCAACCATCCGCATGTCTTCAAACTTTCTCCTAAGGCTTTGTTCCTTAGCTTGTTTCACATGCTCATCACCGCCATAGATATTCTCAAGGGCATCCCATACTTCTTTGGGATTCTCTTTATCCTGAACACCAATAAACTCAATGTGAGATAAACTGTTGATTAGGGCTTCCATGACTTGCTCATTCTCCTAAATCTCTCTCTTTTGATCATCAGTGAGAGTATCGGTAGGGATAACATAAGAATTCTCAACATAGCTCCAGTGCTGAGCACCCCTGCTTCTGGTGTATATCTTCATTCTGTCCTTCCATATTTTAAAGTTGTCACTATTGAACTTTGGACCTTCCCTCTTCATCATTAGAGTAACATATTTGCCTCAAGTGGTTAAGCTTACAACACAGAGGACTTGGAAGATGCTCTAATATCAATTGATGATTCAATGATGAACAGTTAGTACCAAACTGGTACTGAGAGGGGGGGGGGGGTGAATTAGTACTGAGAAAAACACTTTTCCTTGAACCAGTTTGACTGAAAACACAACACTTGACTGGAAAGTAATAACACCGGTCTAAACCAGATTACTACCGGTTAAACACAGTAAGAATGTGAAAGACATAAACCGGTAACTCAACTTTCCACACAATCTAACATCTTATTTCCACTTCACCCACATGAATACACTAGTAATACATCAATATAAATGTAAAGACTTACTGGTTCAACATGCTTTACCACTTGATAGAGAATAACAAAGCATCACATGAAAAATATCACTCATAACACACATATTTTTTCACATGGAAACCCAACTAGGAAAAACCACAGTGGGGATGGATACCCACAAGCTGTTCTTTGAACCCTTTTGAAGTCCACTCTATTAGGAGCCTAGTCTAGTTAAAGACTTTACAATAGGTTTTGTTAAGAACCGATCCTGCTAGGGATCACCCGGTTAAGGGATGGCTAAAATACCCGGTTAAGGGTTAAACCCTACTAAAGGTTACCTTGTTAGAGGATTTTAAGAACTTAATGATTTTGAGTCACCCTGTTAAAGGATTTATAGCAAGCCGGTTAAAGCTACCCTGTTAATGGATTTTCCATCTGTTGAAGTGGTTAGAGGTCAACAGGTATTACAATGATCTGGTAACAACACTTCAATGCCAATGCAGATCCGCTTTAGTTCCTTCCTTCTACAATCACACTCTGCAAGTATCTATTCTCTAATCTGGTCTGACAGGAATCACGTATCTCTACACTTAGATACACTCACAATATTTGTCAGCAACTTCAACATGAAAAACAACATCGACCTTATAGGAAAGATAGGTTGGTAGCATAAACCCTAAACCCTAAACATTTCGGTTAAGCAATTCAGTCAGTTCAATCCAAATTGTTGAACATATTGCATTGATTACAACAGTCTTGAACAGATTTCAAGACATTCTCCATCGTTCATTCTTTACCGCTTCTTGGAGGCTGATAACCCATCACGCGTTCTCCACCGTTTATAGAGACTTTGCACATTTTTGAGGTAGATAGGATCAATCTCCTTCATGCAAGATCCTTCACATGTACAAGGCTGACATGGCAACACAATTTGTTTTTTGTTACAATGCTAACCCATCACACGATGTCATCGGTTGAATCACACAGGCATAGAACACTTCAACTAGACACCTTGAAGCTAAGACTACCAACCGGTAGTCATACCATATGAAACCTTGATACAAAACAGTCCATATACCAGTTCACATTCCAACATATTGGTTCACTTGGATAGACATACCGCTTCACTTTTTCACATATATCGGTTCACACCATCATACCGGTTCTCTTGCAAGTTGCTTACTTAAATATATTAGTTCACTCTTCAGCATATTGACATTAATGACAACATACAATATCATCATGTCATCATACTCTGCACATATGCCAACAAAATACACACAGTGATCCACTCCAGGAAAAAGATGTTGGCATTGTGTTGTCATTGATGTCAACCGGTATGGGATGACCACCGGTAGAAGAGATGTATGTGCAACACTGTTATGAAGGAGTACAGGATGTAATATCCTGGATATCACCTTGTGTTGTAGAACACCGGTAAAGGTAAAGAAGATGACCTCAAAGGTCATCAATACACAAGTTAGTGCCTGACTTGTGTGATGAGATAGAGAGGTGTTTTGAGCGGTTGTTTGTGATGAAGAGGCAAAATGTTATCTGAATCACATCAACACTGGAAGAGAAGAATGAACTAGTATGCTGTGAGGTTGCAAAACAATAGGACTCCCACCAGATGAAGTTGCAGTCATCATGAGAAGTAATGATTGGTAGTGTGTGTACTCACACCAGTTCTCATGTGCCTATTTGAAGATATGTTGCACAAATAGGGAACTCACATGAGGAAATGGGGCTTATCTACTATATGCATTGAGTGCATTATAGTTTGGAGAGATAAGAGTGAAGAGGTAAAGGAAAGCACTTGAAGAATCACACCAGATCTACCGGTAAATTGAAGGAATGCCCCAAGTGCTTAAGATTAGGGTTATACAGTAAATTGAAAAAGAGAAGGCATGATTAAGATGCCAGTACAGAGGAAGTGTGAAGTGTTTGTCACCTTGACAAACCGATAGAGGAAGAAACAACATTGATCAGGAAGAAAGACCAAGTAGATGTAAACATAAGAATTCGACCTCTCTGAAAGAAGATAGGAGTCTTGTGAAGGTTGATGACATGGTGTTATCAAGAGTGGTAACCGGTATATGAGTTCATTGGTTATATAAGCAAGGTGCAGCTGCAGAAGATTTCTCACTTGTGGGAATGAGCATTCTTTGGATTTACTAGTCTGGAGACCAGTTTGAGAGTTCCATCGATAGTTCAAGATGAGAGTAGATATGATAAGGTAACCGATAAGATGGTTGAGACCAGAAGGGTTAGCAAACCTGCAGAAGTAAGGAACTAGTAAGGGGGTTGGTCGATGATCCCACTTGGACCAAATTGAAGGGCCAAGCTGGTAGATAGTTGATATGGATGCCACATGGAGTCAACATGGCAAACCCGTGTTTGGATAAAGATAGACTGTACATCGACAGGGTTGTTGCAGGGTTGGTCAACTTTAATGAAAAGTCACCCAAATGGGACATGTTGCAGATCTATTGTAGGGGTTTGAGGCTTGAGGTCTGGAGGACAACTATGAGATAGCTAAGAGAAATTGAGAAGATTGAGGCGATGAAGGAAACATCATGACATATCTTTCATGATTGACTGAGGGATTAGCTATGAGGGTAAAAAGCAAGTCATCAAAAATGGAAGGCATGATCCAAGAGATGCGACTATGGCGGAGTTGTGCATTCAGATGCCAGAAAGATCAGATCATGAAAGATCTGATTGGATTTGGTTTTCCTCAAGGATGGTGAGGAAACCCTAACCGCCTAGTTTTTGAATTGGTTTTTGGAGGGAAAACTAGTCTATATGTATACGACAGAAGAGGATGAATGGTGCTAATGCATAGGGGAATATTGGATGATTGCGAGGTTGAAGAACTCTACAAGCAAGAACAAATCAGCCAAGTGCTAAAACGAGCATCTGAAAAGAGAGTGGGAGTGAGAGAGAACCGGGTTGAAGCATTCACCGTTTGAAGGGAAGAACCGGTAGTGCTCATACTGGTAGAGAAAGAGTGAAGAAGGCCGAAGAGAGGCAAACTGATAACATTTATCAATAGAGAAGCAATAGGTAAAGAGCACCAGAGAAGTGAGTTGGTGAAGCAGAGAAGGTATCTGACTGATAGAACAAGATATATATATATATATATATATATATATATATATATATATATATATATATATATATATATATATATATATATATATATATATATATATATATATATATATATATATATATATATATATATATATATATATATATATATAATGGTTGCAAGATTCACTTGTAACAATATAGCCACTTATGTATTTGATATTTACATTATGAACACTGAGTTGTAGCTCAGTGCAGGGGTTGTATCTCCTTGGGTTGGTGCCCTAAAGTCAGGGGTTGGCGCTCCTTTGGGTTGTAGCCCATAAATCAAGTAGGGGTTGGCACTCCTTGGGTTGGTGCCCTAAACTTTGCAACTGTGTTTTATTGTGAGGTTGGATTGGAGCAGTAGACTCCAACAACATTTCTCACCGGGGTTTTTTCCCATCTCGGGTTTTCCTCGTATATGCTAGTGTTATGAGATATCTTCTTGTGTGTGAGTGTATTTGAGTTAGTTTAATCACTAACCAGCAAGTCTACATTGTGTTTGATTCATAATCTGGTATGCTCACAAAGAAGAGCTAGAAAGAAAAGTTTTAGAGAAGCACTGATTCACCCCCTCCCCCTCTCAGTGGTGCATTGTGTCTAACAAAAGAGGGGAGCAAAACACAACTTCCAAATATTAATTCACTGATCTGTAATCACCAGAACATAACCAACAATATATCCACATGCTATGAATCCATATAAGTAATTAACAGTCAACGCATACTCTCTAATGCAAATAACTCAAATCCAGATCTCCACATGCTACAATGAGACCCATAACATATCAAACATGCTTTGACAAATCATATCTGGACCAAAGGATAGGTCTAACATAGAATCTTAAAAACAAAAAACAATCAATGCCACAACACCCAAAGAACACAAAGATATTATTAGACCATGTAACCATCATATCCATAATACCGAAACCATATCCAATGAAGATAACAACAACACTCAACATCAGAAAATGATTCTAGACCCAAACACTTATGGAATAACCAATGGAACAATTTCAACATCAACAACACAACAAAATAAGTTTGTACCACAAATACTACAAGATAACTCTGCACCATAGACATTCCAGACCAGTCCGAAAGAACAAGTTTGACATCAACAACAACCACAACAACACATCAATGCATACTTCCAAAAATATCCCCCTTTTTCATTAATGGTAACACTTGATGGCACCTATACCTCAAATAATAATAATACTGCTCAATATCTCTCCAAAAATATACATCACATTTCTATACTATCCTTCCAATCTCAATCTTCAAACTGCTAACTCAATCTCTTCCCCAAAGATCAAACTTTCTCAATCTCTCCCCCTTTGTTATCAAGGACAAAGGTCACATCAATCTTGCACACACCATTTCTCCCCCTGAGAGTAGACACAACATCAAGCCAGGAAAAAGAAATAGGCACAAAAGCTCCCCTTGGAAAGATGCATCCCCATAATGCACCTAGCTAGAAGAAGGAGAGGCAATGACCCCAAGCTTCTCCCAAATAAACTCAAATGTATCCTTTGCCAATGACTTAGTGAAAATATATGCAACCTGCTCTTTCATAGAAATGTAGTCCAATCAAACTTCATTCTCAACAACTTTCTCCTTTAAGTAGTGATATCTGATAGAAATATGTTTTTTTATTGAATGCATAACAAGATTTTTCAAACTGTTTATTGCACTTGTATTATCACAAGAAATAGGAATTGTTTCATCATATGTTACGTTGATATCCTTAAGATTCTGTCTCATCCACATTACTTGAGTACAACAAGATGTTGCTGCAATATAATTTGCTTCAGCGGTAGATAGGGAAATTGTTGTTTCTTACTGAACTAGGAGACAAATCTATCCCCTAAAAAGCATGCACCATCACTAGTACTCTTTTTGTCATCAACACTTCTAGCCCAATCTGCATCTATATAGGATTTCAATGTAAATCCTCCACCCTTTTTATACCAAATTCCATAATAGTAGCTTTCAAATATCCAAAAAATTCTCTTTATAGCTTGCTCATGTGTCACCTTCAAATTTTCCTAAAATCTAGTTAACAGAAAAATAGCCTACATGATATTTGGTTTGGAAGTAGTCAATACAACAATCCACCAATCATCAACCTGTACTTCTTTTGTTAAACTTCTAGAGACATAATTTTTGCTCAACTTGCATCCAATGGTTAAAGGAGTTGTAACCGGTTTGCAATCATAAAAACAAAACTTCTTCAATATTTCCTTCCCATACTTGCTCTGAGATTTAAAAATTCCATCTTCTGATTGAATAACTTGCAACGGGCAAGAAAGAAAGATAACTCACCAATCATTGACATCTCAATTTCTTTCTGCATCTTCTTAGGAAATTCTTTACATAAAATATCATCTTCTCCAAATATAATGTTATCAATATAAACTATAACAATCAACAAATTATCTTCATCAATCTTGAAATAAAGATTATTGTCTATTGTACCTTTCCTGAAATTTTGTTGAAGCAAATACTTGTCCAGTCTTGCATACCAGTCTCTAGGTGTTTGTTTAAGTCTATATAATGCCTTCTTCAGTTTGCACACCATATCTGGATCTTCTATCAATCTGAATCCATCTAGTTGCTCAATGTAAACTTCTTCTTCTATATCTCCATTCAAAAATATTGATTTGGCATCCATTTGATAAACTTTAAAGTTCTTGCAAACAGAAAATGCAAGAAACATGCGAATAGCTTCCATTCTTGCTACTGAAGCAAAAATTTCTACAAAGTCTATGCCTTCCACTTGAGAATATCCTTTACATACCAGTCTTTCTTTATTCCTTATCACCTGTTTTTGCTCATTTAACCTATTTAGATGAATACCCACTTATTTCCTGTTACATTCTTGTCCACCGATCTAGGTACCAACTCTCAAGTCTTGTTCTTCTAAATTTGATTTAGTTCTTAATCCATTACTTTTACCCAACTCTCATCTTTGCTTGCTTCCTCATAAGTCTTCATCTCTATCATAGATAGAAAACAATAATAACCTTGATCTTGATCTTATGCAATCTTCCTTCTTGTCTAAACACCTTTTATCCTATCTCCAATTATCTGATTCTCTGAATGATGCTTCTGAACAAACTTAGCAAAAACTTTCTCTGAATTCTTCTCCTATTCTTCTTCATCATTTTTTCCTTCTCTTTTCTTTCTTCTGGATCACTTATTTTCTCTAGAATGACTGGAACAATCTCAACCTTTTGTGCTAAAAAACATTTACTCTCCTTTCTATCCTTCATATAATATACATTTCCACCTATTCTAACTCCTTCTGTAACTCTTTTACTAGTCTTCTCCTTTTTTTATCACACATTCAATGCTACTAAACAACACTACATATCCTTTTCTACACATCTAACTAACACTTAACAAACTATGTCTTAATCCTTCATCATAATAAACATCATCAGTCTTATGGTTGTTATCAATAGAAATGCTTCCAATACCTCGAATATCTGCATCATCTTCTCCAACAAACTTCAATGATCCTCCATCATACATCTTGAGATTAATAAACCTTTCTTTATCATCGGTTATATGATTTGAACACTCGGAGTTTATAATCCATGTACTCGATTCTATCTTAGCATGCAATGCAGTCTTAACTGATTTCTCTTCTTCCAATTTCTCCTCAATTGCTAGACACAGGGATTCTTCATTCGAATAATCATCAACTTAATCTATTGATGTATGATCCTCAATAGAACACAAGTCCTTCTCTTCTATTAAAATTGCATCTCTTAAACTTATTCTTCTTCTCGTCATCATCCGGTCTTCTATAGTCTTCTTTGTAAGTGTAATTAGAGGCATAATGTCCAATTCTACCACAAGAAAAATATTTCAGAGGTATCTTACCTTTATATTTCCCAGTGCCTCACTGCAATATTCTCATAAAATTTTCTTCAGCTTCATCTATATCTCCACTGCATTCCATATCATCAAGCCTTGAAACATTAAATGTTGCTTCTTTCTTTTCTCTCTTCTCTTGCTCCATTTTAAAAATCTCATAGGCTACTAAGGTACCAATAAGATGATCAATGGTATACTGACTAAAATAATTACTTTATTGTATAACACATCTCTATGATTTGTAGGATTTAGGCAAAGTCGACAAAATCTTATGCACAACATCACATTCTTCTAAATTTCCACCGAAAGCTCTAATGTCACCAACAAGATCAGTCACTCTGTGAATATAGTTCTCTAGAATTCATCTTCTAGCATAGCTTTTCCCATATAGTTTTCACTTCCTTCAATCCTTTTAGTCTTCCAAATACTGAATTACTTATACAACTAAAAAATTATATCTCTAGCCTTCACATTAGTCTCCTTCAACTTTATCTCATCCAGAGTTTGAGAACCACCTTACAAAGGTGTATATCTAATTCGAATGATTTCCCAAATTTCATTTTGCAATTTCTTCAAATGCGAATCCATTCTCTCCTTCTAGTATGAAAAATTTGCACCATCAAAGGTACGAAATTTTTAATGCAAATCATGTGCCATATCAGATCTACCTCAAGCAATTAAGTTTGCTCTAGAGGAACCTTGCTCTGATACCAATTGTTGAACCCAAGGTAGGACTGAGAGGGGGGTGAATTAATCCAAAACAAAAATTAAAATCACATAAACAATTAATCAACAATACACATCCAACACATGAACAACAATATTTGTACGTGAAAAACCCAAATAGGGAAAAATCATAGTGAGAACCTACCCACAAAATATGTCTACTATGTATATCAGATTTCAAAGAAAAGAGCTCATTTCTCTGGACTTGCATACCAAAGCTAATTGATCAAGGGAAAAGATACAAAGAGGACTTGCAAAATATGAAGCTAACTACACTGAGGGCACAATATAAAAATGATATGAAAAGAAGGATCTCCTGATCATGAAGTTGTCTTTGAACTGTACATCAAGCGACCAACATCAACACACAACTTTGACCTCAACTTCCAACACTCTGTCTCAAATCTCTACCACAGTCTCATCATAGCTTGCATATCATTCAAACACAACTCTTATTCTACTCTTTATTGAACCTCACTAATTATCCTCACATCTATATTCATTACACTTTCCTTCCTTACCTCTACACAACTCAATCATACACACCCTTATATAGAAGATAGATAGTCAAAGCTTAAACCAAGTCATCTCGAATCAAAATACTCTTTCCAAACCAAAAATACACACACCGATCTACTCTAGGAGAAAGAGGGGACCAAAAACCAACTTCCAAAGATCAATTCATTGATCCACAATCATTGAAACATAACCAACAACATATCCACACGCTATGTATCCATATAAGTAATTAACAATCAACACATACTCTTTAATGTAAATAACTCAAATCCATATCTCCACACACTATGGTGAGACCCATAACATATCAAAAACGCTTCCACAAATCATATCCAAACCAAATGATAGCTCTAACATAGAATATTACAACCAACAACAATAAATGCCACAACACCCAGAGAACACAAAGATGTTATTGGACTACAGAACCATCATCTCCCTAATACCAAAAATATATACAATAAAGATAACAACAACACTCAACATTAGCAACACATTTCAGACTCAGACACATATGTAACAACCAATGGAATGACTCTAACATCAACAACACATTAAGATAACTCCACAACATAGACACAATAAGATAACTCTACACCATAAACATTCCAAACCAATCCAAATTTTTGGAGAGATGTTGAGAAGAGAGTTATGGAATGTGGAGATTATTGCTAAGAAAGGATAGTTGTTGCTAGAAGAACAAAGATGCCATAGCATCCCACATTAATGAAGAGAGAAAAGAGAACATAGTCACGTAGAACTGTGAGTTGGTTAATGAAAGTTGAGAATATGATGGAGGAGAAAATGCCTCATAGGTTTGATAACTCAATGATGAATAGTGAGTACCAAACTGGTACTAAGAGGGGGGGGGGGTGAATCAGTATAGGCACAAATTTTTTTCCTGGACCAGTTTGATTGTAGACTGTAAACTACTAGCAATCTCTAACACTGGTCCAAACCAGATTACTACCGGTTAAACACAATGGAACTGTGAAAGACATGAACCGGTCAATCTTTTTAACTTTCCATATAACGTACTCCCTCATTTCCACTTTGTCATTATGCATAAACAGATAATCTATCATCAAAGATATTATAACTTGCTAGATCAACATGATTCACCGCTTGACAAAAAACAAGAAAGCATCACATGAAAAGGACATCACACATGACACACATATTTTTCACGTGGAAACCCAACTGGGAAAAACCACGGTGGGGATGAATACCCACAAGCTGTTTTGAACTCTTTAGAAGTCCGCTCTGTTAGGAGCCTAGTCTGTTAAAGACTGTTACAATAGGTTCTGCTAGGAACCGATCCTGTTAGGGATCACTCAATTAAGGGATGGCTAGAATACCTGGTTAAGGGTCAAACCCTGTTAGAGGTTACCTTGTTAGAGGATTTTATGAACTCAATGGCTTTGCGTCACCCTATTAAAGGATTTACAGCAGGCTGGTTAAAGCTACCCTGTTAAGGGATTTTCCAACTATTGAAGTGATTAGAGATCAACAGGTATTACAATGATCTGGTAATAGAACTCAATGCCAATGCAAATCCACTTTAGTTCCTTCCTTCTGCACACACACTATGTTGGTATCAATCCTCTCAACTGGTTTAGCAAGAATCACGTATCTCTGCACATAGATACACACACAACATTTGCCAACAACTTCAACATGAAACACAACATCGACCTTATAGGAAACAGATAGGTCGGTAGCATAAACCCTAAACCCTAAACCCTAAACACTTAGGTTGAGAAATTTAGTCGGTTCAATCTTGACCATTGAACACTTTGCATTTGAATACAATGGTCTTGAATAGATCTCAAGACATTCTCCATCGTTCGTTCTTTGCCGCTTCTTGGAGGTGATAACCCATCACGCGTTCTCCACCGTTTGCAGAGACTTCGCACATTCACGAGGTAGATAGGATCAATCTTATTCATGCAAGATCCTTCACATGCACGAGGCTGACGTGACAACATGATCTGATCTTTATTACAATGCTAACTCATCACACAATGCCATCGGTTGAAACACATAGGCTCGAAACACTTCAACCAAAAACCCTGAAGCTAAGAATACCAACCGGTAGTTATGCCATATGAACCCTAGATACAAAACATTCCATATACTGGTTCTCATTCTGACGTATTGGTTTTGGTTCACAACATCATACCAGTTCACTTGGACAAGCATACCGCTTCACTTTTTGACATATGCCAGTTCACAACATCATACCGGTTCTCTTTGTTAGTTGCTTAACTTCAATAATCCTATTCACTCTTCATCATGTTACCAGTTCACTCTTCAACATATTACCGGTTCTCTTTCAGCATATTGACATCAATGACAACATAATATCATCATTTCAACATATTCTGCACATATGCCAATAATCTCCGCCTTTGGCGTTGATGGCAATATACAAAGGTATCTCTCTTTCTGCATCACATCTTCTCCTTAATACTACAGATATTTTTTCCACTTCACATCTTCTCCCCCTTTGACAACAATGCCAAAGTGGAGGCACAAGCTTCCTTTTTCCACTATGCTGCTCCCCCTGAGGAGTAGCATCCTTCAACACATCAATCCTGAAAAGATATAGCAAAGTAAGATCTGACTGATGTGGAGCACAAACCTTTAGATTACCTCTTGAAGGGGCAGCACCCCTAACTCACCTCTTAGATAGGTAAAATTAGCCTTCGGTAGAGGCTTGGTGAATATGTCTGCTAACTGCTCCTTACTGGAAACATGTTCCAATACCACCTCTTTGCTCTGAACCTTTTCCCTCAAGAAATGATACTTGAGTTCAAAAGTGCTTGGTTCTAGCATGTAAAACCAGATTCTTGGAAATGTTAATTGCACTAGTATTGTCATAGAATATACTTACCAGTTCAGATACAGGAACTTTGAAGCCATTCAATACATGCTTCATCCAAATAGTCTAGGTGCAGTTCATAAAAGCTGCAACATACTCCGCTTTTGTTGTAGACTAAGAGATACAACTCTACTTTTTACTCATCCATGAGACCAGTCTATCACCGAGAAAGAATGCACCACCGGTTGTGCTCTTCTGGTCATCTACATTAACAGCCCAATCAGCCTCTGTGAACACTTTCAGGATGAAATCATTATTGTATGGATACCATAACCCATAGTCAATAGTTCCCTTCAGATATCTAAGAATTCGCTTGACTGCTACCAAGTGGGATTCTCTTGGGCTTTGCTAAAACCGAGTGGTAATACCCATTGTATGTGCAATGTTCGGTTTACTGTCTTCCATGCCAAAGGTCTTCAACACCTCTTTGACATACTTGAACTAGGTAATAAAGATTCCATTTTTCATTTGTTGAATCTACAGTCTGATGAAGAACTTAATCTCCCCTATGAGTGACATTTCAAACTCCTTTTTCATCTCATCTGCAAAGTCATGACTCATCTTGTTATCTCCACCAAAGATTATGTCATCAACAAATACTTCACAGATCACAATCTGATCTCCTTCTGATTTCAAGTAGATATTGCTATCTTCACTTGTTCTTTCAAATCCAATCTTCACAAGATGGGAATGCAAGCATTCATACCATGCTCTTGGTGCCTGCTTCAGTCCATATAAGGCTTTATGTAGCCTACACACCATGTCACTATCTTCTGATAGGGAAAACCCATCTAGTTGCTCTATATACACCTCCTCTTCAAGTATTCCATTTAAAAATGCAGATTTTACATCCATTTGGTATACCTTGAATCCTTTAAAAGTTGCATATGCAAGAAGCATACGAACTCCTTCCAATCTAGCTACTAGAGCAAAGGTTTCTCCATAGTCTTCTCCTTCTTCTTGGGCATATCCTTTACATACTAGTCTGCCTTTGCTCCTTACCACTGTGCCATCTTCATTCAGCTTATTTCTGAAGACCCATTTGGTTCCAATGACATTTTTATGCTCCAGTCTAGGTACCAAAGACCATGTACCATTCTTCTCTATCTGGTCAAGTTCCTCCTCCATTGCCTTGATCCAGTCTTCATCTTTATGTGCCTCTTTGAATTATTTAGGCTCAAATTCAGAGATCATACATGAGCTTTCTCTGACCTTTCTTCTTGTAAGAATTCATGCATCTTTGTCTCCTATGATCTGCTTTGGATCATGATTGAGTTTGACATACCTAGGTATGTTCTTAACAACTTCCTCTTGCTTTTCTTCATCATCCTCATCTTCATCACCATTAGCATCTACCGGTGTAGGAGCACAATTACTGGTACTGGGTTGATTTGTAGCCGGTTCCGAGAAGGTTACTACTGGTTCATCTCCTCCTTGCTTACTGCTGATTCCCTCCAATTTCTTAGAGTTTTCATCAACCCTAACATTGATGCTTTCAACGATTCTTTGAGTCCTATTATTGAAACATTTGAGAGCTTTACTTTTTGTGGAATATCCTAGGATTATTCCTTTGTCACATTTTGCATCGAACTTGCTCTGATGTTCACTCCTCTTGATTTAGCATTTGCTACCGAATACTCTAAAGTATCTTACCACAGGTGTCTTACTAGTCGAGTACTCATAAGGAGTCTTATCCTTTCCTTTCTTGATGAGTACCCGATTCATTGTGTAGGCTGCAGTGCTCATCGCTTCTCTCCAAAAGGTGTGAGCAACCTTTCCTTGGATTAGCATGGTTCTAGCTGCTTCAACCACCGTCTAGTTGTTTCTCTCTGCTAAGCCATTCTGTTGTGGAATCTGGGGGGTAGACAGTTGCCTCTTGATTCCATTCTCTTCACAATATTTGTTGAATTCACCAGAAGTGAATTCTCCTCCTTGATCAGTTCTAAGGCATTTGATTCTTCTACCACTCTCCTTTTCTACAAGTGCTCTGAAAGCTTTGAACTTTCCAAAGGCTTCAAACTTGTCCTTCAAGAATGTGACCCACATCATTCTTGAGCAATCAACTGTGAGAATCATAAAATACCTATCTCCCTACACACTCCTAGTTTTCATAGGACCACACAAATCAGTATGCACAAGATCAAGTTGTCAGTAGTGAAAGATTTACCTTTGAAGGTTGAGGAAGACATTTTCCCCACTTGACATTCTCTGCACAAAGGATTTTCTAGTTTGCTCAACATCAACAATCCTCTAATTTCCTTGATCTTACTGGCCTTTACTATGTTATCAAATTTTACATGGCAGAGTCTCCTATGCCATATCCAACTATCATAAAACTTAGCCATAAGACATGTACTTATATTTGCATTCAGCTGAAATAAGTTAGCTTTTGTCTACATATCGCTGGCCATCAATTCACCATTCTTTCCTTTGATTTTGCACACTCCGTTTTTAAATTATTGAGTGAGTCCAATGTCATTCTGCTGGGAAACACTCAATAGATTGTGTCTGAGACCTTCCACCCAATACACATTGTCAGCATTTCTCTTTCCATTTAGAGAGATGGACCCTCTGCCTTTGACCATACATGGTGCATCATTACCAAAATGAACCACCCCACCATCATACTCTTCCAGAGATATAAACTTGCTCTGGTCATTAGTCATATGGTGAGAACAACCACTGTCAATAATCCAGTCATTGGAATTATCAAAGCGGGAGACAAGAGTGTTTTTGTCTAACACATCCTCCTTGACTCCAACAAACACAATATCTTCATTTTCTTCATCTTCTGATTCCTCATCTGTGACACCTTCATCAACTTCTACAAAATAGTTTCTCCAGTTTCCTCCTTTGAATTTCTTGAACCTTTCAGGTTTGTCCTTGTTGTCACCATTAGGACAGTTTATAGCGATGTGTCCTATCCAATTACAAGAGAAGCATTTCAAAGGAAGCTTACCTCTGTATTTACCGGTTCCCTTAGGAAGTCTCTTGGCAAGAAAAGATTCAAATTCCATCAGAATCTCCTCATCATCCATTTCTCTGCTTTGTCTTGGTTCACCGCTGGTGTTTGCTTCTTTTCCTTTTCTGGATGGTGCAATAGATTCTCTAAAAGCTGATTTAGTCTTCTGAATACTACCATCAAAGCTATTTAGCTCATAGGCTGTCAACTTTGCAATGATGGAGTCTAAGGATACCTTAGTCCTATCTATTGATCTCAACTCCTGAATAGCAACAACCCTTATTACATAGACCGGTAATAAGGATCTCAAAACTTTGCTAACAACAGTAGAATCTTCCATTTTACCACATGCACTCTTGATATCTCCAACAATAGTTTTGATTCTTATTCCATATTGTTGAATGGTCTCACCTTCAACCATCTACAAGTCTTCAAACTTTCCTCTAAGGCTTTCTTCCTTAACTTGTTTCACATGCTCATCTCCTCCATAGATATTCTCAAGAGTATCCCATACTTCTTTGGGATTTTCTTTATCCTGGACATAAATAAACTCAATGTCAGATAAACAACTGATTAGGGCTTCCATGACTTGCCCATTCTCCTGGATCTCTCTCTTTTGATCATCGGTGAGAGTACCGGTAGGGATAACATAAACATTCTCAACATAGCTCCAATGTTGAGCACCCATGCTTCTGATGTATATCTTCATTCTGTCCTACCATATTTTAAAGTTATCTCTATTGAATTTTGGACCTCCCCTCTTCATCATTACAACAAGATCTTTCCCTCAAGTGGTTAAGCTTACAATATAGAGGACCTGGAGGGTGCTCTGATACCAATTGATAACTCAATGATGAATAGTGAGTACCAAACCGGTACTGAGAGGGGGGGGGTGAATCATTACAGGCACAAAACATTTTCCTGAACCGGTTTGATTGCAGACTGTAAACTACTGATAATCCCTAACACCAGTCCGAACCAGATTACTACCGGTTAAACACAATGGAACTATGAAAGACGTGAACCGGTCAATCTTTTTAACTTTCCATATAACCTACTCCCTCATTTTCACTTTGTCCTTATGCAAAAACAGATAATCTATCATCAAAGATATAATAACTTGCTAGATCAACATGATTCACCACTTGATAGAAAAGAACAAAGCATCACATGAAAAGGACATCACACATGATACACATATTTTTCACGTGGAAAACCAACTGGGAAAAACCATGGTGGGGATGAATACCCACAAGTTGTTTTGAACTCTTTAGAAGTCCACTCTGTTAGGAGCCTATTCTGGTTAAAGACTGTTACAATAGGTTCTGTTAGGAACCGATCCTGTTAGGGATCACCCGATTAAGGGATGACTAGAATACCTGGTTAAGGGTTAAACCCTGTTAGAGGCTACCTTGTTAGAGGATTTTATGAACTCAATGTCTTTGAGTCACCCTGTTAAAGGATTTACAGCAAGTTGGTTAAAGCTACCCTGTTAAGGGATTTTCCAACTATTGAAGTGATTAGAGATCAACAGGTATTACAATGATTTGGTAATAGAACTCAATGCCAATGCAGATCCACTTTAGTTCCTTCCTTCTGGACACACACTATGCAGGTATCAATCCTCTCAACTAGTTTGGCAAGAATCATGTATCTCTGCACATAGATACACACCATTTGCCAACAACTTCAACATGAAACACAACATCGACCTTATAGGAAATAGATAGGTCGGTAGCATAAACCCTAAACCCTAAACACTTAGGTTGAGAAATTTAGTCGGTTCAATCCTGACCATTGAACACTTTGTATTTGAATACAACGGTCTTGAACAGATCTCAAGACATTCTCCATCGTTCGTTCTTCACCGCTTCTTGGAGGTGATAACCCATCATGCATTCTCCACCATTTGCAGAGACTTTGCACATTCCTGAGGTAGATTGGATGAATCTCGTTCATGCAAGATCCTTCACGTGCATGAGGCTGATGTGACAACATGCTTTGATCTTCATTACAATGCTAGCTCATCACACAATGCCATCGGTTGAAACACACAGGCTCGAAACACTTCAACCAAAAACCCTGAAGCTGAGACTACCAACCGGTAGTTATGCCATATGAACCCTAGATACAAAACATTCCATAGACCGGTTCTCATTCCGACATACCAGTTTTGGTTCACAACATCATACCGGTTCTCTTTGTCAGTTGCTTAACTTCAATAATCCTGTTCACTCTTCATCATGTTACCGATTCACTCTTCAGCATATTACCGATTCTCTTTCAACATATTGACATCAATGACAACACAATATCATCATGTCAAAATATTCTACACATATGCCAACAAGGTTGAGGTAGTCAAGGAAGAGGTAGATAAGAAGGAAGAATTTAATGAGGACCTCTTATTTGAATGAGGACCAAAAGAGGATGGTGCATTGCTTGGAGAGGAGATTGAAAAAATTGAAGAGTTCTTTGGTACACAAGCAAAGAACATTGAAACAGTGGATGTTGAAGAGGATAACAAAGATATGAATACAATGATGGAATGTAAAAACTCTGAAAAATGATGAAGATGAGCATGAAGTGGATGTTGGAGCAGTAGAAGAGTATGATGTAAAATCTAAAAATGTTAAATTAAATTTTCTTTTATTTGTAAGGTTGAAAGTAAGAGGGGATACAATTGCAGATTTGCATATGGGTGTTAAGTCTTTGCATATAGAGCATGTAGAAAGTATTTGGAGGAGAAGAAGAGAGAACCTTTAGCAAAGGAGGATGAACTATGGTGGACATGAGTCCATGAGAGGGAAGAGGAGAAGAGGACATTCTTTGTGGAAGAGTTTGGCAAGGGTCCCAATTAAGTTCTAGAAGAGGTGATGAAGATTTTTGATGTACTTGAAGCAATACTATGGTCTATTGTAGGTTGTTTACAACCCAAAAAAGTAGTTTTACTACTTAACCTCATTTTGTGAGCCTATTCTCATAAATTTCCTACTCGACGTGTCTAATGCATGAGCATCTCGAGTAAATCAACAATCAACATCAACCAAATTGGTTTAATTTCTTCAATTTTTAGTTTGTTTTCATTTTTGGCTTCTTTCTTTCTATTTTGAGGTTCGCTCTGGCTCACGAAAAGTTGAGAAGTCACCAACCTGATAACATCTAAAACCTCTCTTTTGATACACATGTCCATCTACTTCAAGCTTGGAGATCAATCACTTCATCAAGATGAAATAAAATTAGATCTATCAGATATAACAAAGGGAAACAACAAGTGAAAAAGTTGCAAGGAACAAACTTTATTCATTGACAGACCAAGTGCAATGGAACATTAGCACTAGCTTCATGAAGTATATTATATGTGAGTAGCTTTATCATATTGAACAACTTAAACCATGTATCTTCATAAAAAAATGACAAAGAGGGAGCCTCTAAGGGTCACATGAGGATATCGCATGTGTGTTTTATGAACAATCCACATCACATTATTTATCTATTAATTTGTAGCTAACGACTCTTGCATTGGCCGCATTGTCAACGATGTATCACAACATTCAAAATTTTGTGAGATGTTGTATTTGTGATTGCCCTATTAGACATGTCTATAAAATGTGTAAGCCTTGACCTGGCACATGGACTGTTTGATAGAATGCGTTAAAGAAATGTTGTCCCATGGAAAATTCATGATATGAGAATCTATTAAAAAGATGTAACTACTAGTGCAAGATAAAATATTTATAAGATATTTGCATTGACTACAAAGAAATGGAAGGAGGATCAATGCCAAGTGCACCATTTCTTTGGATCAAAAGAGTCAAGGTTGGCAAGAAGAGGAATATGGAAGGTTGCGAAGTAAAGAGAAACACAAAAGAGTTAATGTGTAAAGACATCGATGGAAACATAACTAAAATGCAATATAAATAGAGTGGGCATCGATTAAAAGTTGGGGGGATCAAAGAGAAGGGTCAAACCCTTAGCTCATTTTGCTAAGCACTTTGCACTTTCCCAAGAAATTCCTCCATCATTTGCACCAAAAACACAATGCAAATCATTCACGTAGGTTGTGCCATGTTACCACCTTCATGTAGATTTGCCGTCGATCACCGTCATAGCTAAAATCATTACCGGTTTAATGATTTCTTCACCAGTCCTTAAACCCTACTAAAACCTTAGCAAAACTTCATCAGAATTTGAAACATGCCTTCCGCTAATCATCACAAGATGTGGTTCTGGTCATATACTCCTTTACATGATACAAGTTCACATTTCAAACCACAAATCTCCAAACATCATTGATCACCCAATTCAGTCAAAATATCTCTGCTTTATCGATTAAAGTCCTAATTCACAAACTTTAGTTCACTACCGGTAAACCCTATCTCCGGTAAACCAAATCACCTAGATGACAAATGAAAACATCAGGAACATCAAAAATCATCATCTAACATCAGTTCAAATTAGTTGCCAACAATGACAATGCAAATAACCAATCATGTCATTTAACCACAAAATCTCAATCTTCTATCCTCTACCAGTTCAGTCATCCACATTCAACTACATCACCTGCATTATCTCATCTATATCAGTTATTCCAAATGCCAACAAGGCTAACCTCCAGTGGTCACATAGACCCACAAAATTCATTTCCCACTAGAGAGATAGGTCTCATCCCTCCCTTGAAAATTAGGTCTCGTTGATGGGGACTAGGGTGCTAGGTATTCTAGTCCAGGACTAGGGAATTGGGTACTCTGGTCCAGAACCAAGGTGCTAGCGCCCCGATCCTTCTCAATTAGGGACCTCAAATTAACCCTAGGGTGAAGGACATAGCCCCAAAGGATCATTTGGAAAGTGTATGTGGCATCAAAACTAGAGTTAAGGCATTGAACAAACCCGGATAGGAGATGAGGGGGAGACACATGAAAGTAGGGGCACAAACATGAGGTGTAAATTGGCCGGTGATAATTTATGATGGTACAGGTGTGAAATGTCAATGCCAACATATTTGGTTAGGTGGTTTTACCCTAGGCATATTCCTATTTTGCCTCCCATCTGGGTCGAACGCTCAATGCCATGCCCTAGCAACAATGTCCCTTGAGAGCCCTAAGTGTGAAAAATGTCAAAATCTGACAAGTTATTTCTTAGAATCTGTGGAACTTGTGAATGATCCATCTAAACCTATTGAGTCACTTGAGGCCCCTCTACAATAGCCTGTCTTGGATTTTCAAGATTCAGATTGGTTTTTCTTAGGGTAGCAATTTTTTTGTTGACACAATAATTGTTAGAGGCATTCAATGAAAAGTTACAACGGAACCAAATTCTTGTTCCGTTAGTCATGGGTGCGAATCATCGGTGCCAATAAATATATTATTATAACTTGAACAATATTATGTCTAACATAATCATAATCATCATAACACATAGAGGTGACCATTGTGAACAAGCATAAGCATACAAATTTTTTCACAAAAAATTCATCACCAAATTTCTTTTACATGTACAAAATTTGGCCTATAAATACATTGTGTATTATCAATACAATTATATTTTATATCACCAATACAACTAAATCAATATCATCATGTACAAATATATCGTATATCATCAATACAACCACATTAATATCATCATGTACAAATACATTGTATATCATCAATATAACCACATCAATGTCATCATGGACAAATACATCATATATCATCAATACAACCATATTAATGTCATCATGTACAGATACATCAATTCTATCAAGAAATACTAGATATAGAATTAATACATTTGATTCTGATATTTGTGTTCCCTAGCACATAGATCCAACCACTGGTACTCTCAAAGACACCTACATTGCAATATTATACAAAACAACAGTATTAAAGAAAAAATACTAAGTAAACGTAATTTAACAATGAAAGTAACATAAACATGTCCATATTTTTTATAATCCCTAATTTTTGTATTAAAGTAGTTGAGTCATGTACATGTCCATTATTTTTGTAATCCTTGCATTCCCAAGCCATGAGAAGAACAAGTTTATTAACCAAATACATTAATGAACCTAAGTATAATGAACCTAATGAACCATAGGGATGTTTGTATTAACAATGAATTGCATCTTCCATTTCTTATAGTCAATTGGTATGAGCTAGATATGCTTCATGATCAACACTATTTAATTTACGCACTGCTGAATATAGTGTCCATGATTTTCATAATCCTTGCATTCGCAAGCCATGAGAAGATAAGTTTATTAACCAAAAAAATTAATGAACCTAAACATGTAATAAACCCAATGAACCATAGGGATGTTAGTATTAACAACGCATTGTACCTTCCATTCCTTACAGTAAATTGGTATGAGCTAGATATGCTACTCAAGTGTGTCTGAAGAGTCATCTCTTTGCTTAAGAGTATCCATAATTGCTTCATGATCAACACTACTAACTATCCATAGTTCTTTTGTCTTTGGTCTTGCATGATGCTTCAACAACTTAACATTTATAGATATAATAAGGTCTAAATCCATGAGTATGGTTTTGCGTCTCTCATTGTCTTCAAATGCAGGCATGCCATTCTTTCTAATCATGTATGTTTGCAACCAAGTTCTTGCAACAACAACTGAACCTGTAGAATACATGAACCCATCATCATCTATCATCGACAATGCCAACTTTTGTTTTCCCTATACACACCGTGTTAACCAATAGTATAATCTCTCCTCATTCCCCCGTGATACAACAATTGCAAAAAATATGCCCTAGTTGTAGATGATCTAAAAGACGGTCATGCTCAACTGAACTTTCCATGTTATCATTTGGCATGGAAATTTTTTGAGATAAAGGAGTTAGATATTGTGGAACCCATATATTTGTTGAACACAAATGGACCACTGAGAGGGGGGGTGAATCAATGGTAATTAAAAACTTGAACTTATTGTATGAATTAAAAAAACAATAACAAAAGTCAAGAAACTATGATCAAAGATATTAAACCCATTTGCACACACACACACAAATAAGACAAGCACATAAGATGAGATATATGAGGATAACCCATGGTGGGGAAAAACCTCAGTGAGAAATGCTGCTAGAGTCTCTTTCTCTAATCCAACCTCACAATGAAAATATTTTGGTTACAACATTTATAGGCACCAACCCAAAGGAGTAACAACCACTAAATTTATGGGCACTAACCCAAAGGAGCACCAAATGAGACGATTATAATAAAAGAAATGTTATAGTTACAAATTGAGTACCTTGTTACAAATGACGTTTTGTAACTCATTGTATAATCTGCACTTGATATTGTGTAACTCTTCCCTGCTCACAATCTTTGTCCTTATATCTATGTCCTCTTCTTATCTATGCACACAACTTCTCTGATCTATGCTCAGTTCAGTCCTTTTTCTCTGCCCCACTTTGTGTGACTAACCTTTTGTGTTATCAGCCTCGACTCTCCACTCTCTTGTCTTTGATATCTTTTATTCACTTCTATTCTCTTCTTTGTCTATTCTCTACTCTGTCTTCCAACTACCTCTTATCTCCTCTTCACCATCTGATCACTCTGCATACAATCTCTTCTATGATGTTATGCCTAAACTAGCATCGTGTAATGCACACCTATTGGAATAGCTTCTCTATGACCCTCTAATTTTTCCTCTGTCCTGTAACAAAATCATGAACATCTTTTTCGAGAGTGGGCCAATAATACCCAGCATGAATCAACTTTTTGGCTAAGCTCAGACCATTGAAATGGCCCCCACATATACCATCGTGAACCTCGTGTAAAGTCGTTTGTGCTTCGTCAAAATCCAAGCACCTGAGGAGGGTATGGTCAAAGGAACAACGGTAAAGGGTGTCGGCGATGATGACATATTTGGCTGTCTATCGGATGAAGGCTCGACATTGGTTAGCAGAAAGGTTAGGTGGTAAGGTTTGGGATTTCAAATATTGATATATGTCATTGTACCACGGGGAGTTGGGACCAACAAGAATGTACATCACATCTGCTGTCGGAATGTCAAAAGAAGGAACCAACAATTGTTCGACTAAAAATTCACATTTGTCCATATTGTGGGGCATATTCAACATGGAAGCAATCGTAGCCATCGCATCTGCCGACTTGTTTTGCATTCTTGGAACTTGACTGAAATGGATAGCCGTGAATTTTGTCTTGAAGAAATCTACCATATGCTTATAGGGAATAAGCTTTTCATCTTTTGTTTCGTAGTCATCATTCACTTGTCGGATGACTAATTGAGAATCTCCATAGACTTGCAAATGCGTGATGTTCCAGTGGACTGCTACTTGGAGTCCTGTGACCAATGCTTCATACTCTGCAATGTTATTGGTACAATGAAAAGTTATCCTGTAGGACTTGGGAATAGCATCACCTTGAGGGGTGACAAACAAGATGCCTGCTCCGGACCCGAACTTGGTATGGGATCCATCAAAGTATAACTTCCATTCTTTAGAAGATGTGAGAGCAAAGACTGATTCATTTGGAAAATTGGTCAACATGGGATGATCATCATAAATAGGAGCCTCTGCAAGATGATCTGCTATGACTTGTCCTTTTATCGCCTTTCGCTCCATATACTCAATATCAAATTCACTAAGGATCATAACCCACTTTGCTAGGCGACCCATCAAAGCTGCTCTATTAAGCAAGTATTTTAGGGGATCAATTTTTGCAACCAACAATGTTTGGTGATTTAACATATAATGTCAAAGCTTTTGTGTTGCAAATACCACTTCTAAGCATGCCCTTTCAATAGTTAAATAATTCAGCTCATAGCCTACTAGTGTCCGGCTGATATAATAAATAGCTCGCTCTTTGCCGTTCTCATCTTGTTGGGCCAAGAGAACTCCTAGTGCCATTTCAATTGCATAAATATACAATAAAAATGGCTTTCCTTCTATAGGAGGCATTAGGATAGGTAGTGACAACAAATAGTCTTTGAGAGCTTGAAAGGCTAATTGACATTGCTCAATCCATTTAAAAGCGACACCTTTATGCAATAGATGTTGGAATGGATGACATTTGTTGGCCAACTGAGCTATGAAGCGACGGATTGACTGTAGCTTTCCTTGCAGACTATGTAGTTGACGGAGATTAGAAGGAGGAGGCATATCCATTATTGCTTTAACTTTGGCAGGGTCGACTTCAATGCCTCTGTGAGAAATAATGTACCCTAGTAATTTGCCGGCTGTGACACCAAAGACACACGTCTTTGGATTGAGTCTGAGCTTGTAGGTCTCCATTCGATCAAAGATTGGGCCCAGGATGGCTAAATGACTATCTCTTGTGACAGATTTGCATAATAAGTCATCAACATAGTCCTCCATCAAAGTATGCATGAAATCATGAAACATTGTCGTCATCGCTCTTTGATATGTGGCGCCTGCATTTTTAAGACCGAAGGGCATCACATTCCAGCAATAAGTATGCCAAGCACATGTGAATGCAGTCTTATGTTGGTCTTCAGGAGCAATGCGAATTTGGTTATAGCCGGAGAAACCATCCATCAATGAGAGCATCTCATATCCAGTAGTCATGTCAACTATGATGTCGATATTTGGCAGTGGAAAATCATCTTTAGGGCATGCTTTATTAAGATCCCTGAAATCCATACAGATTCTAATGCCCCCAGTTACTTTTCTAACTGGTACCAAATTTGAAATCCAGTCTACATAATCGATGGGTCTGATAAAGCCCACATCCAGTAGTTTTTTCAGTTCTACCTTGACCAAAAGAGCCACCTGGGGATGCATCTTTTTAAGTTTCTGTTTGACAGGCTTGGCATCTGCTTTTAACGGCAAGTGATGAAGGACTAATTCTGGATCGAGGCCAGGAATATCTACATAGGACCATGCAAAGCTGATCTTCTTCTCAAGAAAGAAATTGACAAAATCTATCTTTTCCTATTTTGATAGAGAAGCAGCAAAATGAATGACCTTAGGGTTGTCAGGTGTACCCAAATTGATTTCCTCGATCATTTCCACAAGCAATGTTGATTTATCTTGACTTGATAGGGGTATGCCCACTCTTCCACCTTTGGGCGCCTCAGAGAGGTTTTCACCCACAGGTACGTCTTTTATTTTTTCTTTTGCATGATCAAAGAGTGCCTTACGGTTTTCACTCAAAGATCTATTCTTTTGATTTTTTTACTTTTTCTTTTCTTTTTTCATTTTGATGACTGGAAGATGGAGTTGACTCCCCAAAATATGCTGTGGAATCTAGGTCAATAGCAAATCCTGCCTTATGATCACCTTGTGGTATGCCTTCCCGTAGTCCAAGTAATTCTGCAATTGCTTCGTCATTTTGAAAAGAGTCCAATGTGAGTGGTTCTTGTTGGTCATGTTGGATAAGCTGGGGATAGATGAGGGGCATGTCATCATCGGTTGTAAGGAGAGAGAGGGATGATATGGTAAAGATGTAAACATCTGTGGTATCACTATCCGAACTGCTTGTATCTGATTCGGAGCTTGGGTCCCAGAATGACTCTATCCAAGCATTAGGACATGTTTTAGGAAGAGGAGTTATTTCATGTTTGTCTTCCATAGGCAAATTATCAAGGTCAAGGAAAATATTGTCAAGGGCATAGGAGCTAGAAGAAAAAGAACTCCACTCCCATTCATTGGAATTAGTTTCGGGTCGGGTATCCTCAGGTGTTATTCCATCATCAGAGTCACGCCCTTTTTCACACGCGGTCACTTTGGAAGATGAGGTTCCAATTCGCAACGGTACAAAACCTAACCCTAAAGTTGGAGGTCGCATCTTGGGTATAACAGGTTCTAGCCTTCCATTGTTGTTCAGGCCTAAGCCACTGCAGTCGTCATATCCTTTCTTTTGCAGCATAGTAAATCCTTTGTCGTACCGTTCCACTGGCAACCTGACAGGTGGGGTCTCAGTTGGATCCTTATAAAGCCAATCTATGACATCATCATCTAAAGTTTCTTTGTCAAGTTCACCCCATCTTGTAAATTTAGTGGGAGGCTGATATTGAATAACGACCTTAGGTTCCTTTTGCAATAAATGCGGTTTGCCATATGATTTTTGTTAGAGTATTCGGGTATTTACTTGATTAATTAAACATTCTTTGTTTAGTTATTTAAGTTCCCTTTATCTCTTTTACACTTAACCTAACTTTAGGTGCATATAATTAATTATTTTAATTAATTATTATATGCAAACCTAGGTTTTCCCTTTTTAGGGTTTCTTGACTTATTAAAGGTTGAGTTCTTTCTTTTCATTGTAAGAATCACATTACATATTTTTGTGAATATTGAGCTCTCTCTTTTTGAGCATATTCTCTGTGTTTTGTATGTTCTTCAGATTTTGCTTCATTGCTTCTCCTTGTAACAGGTTATTCAGCTTGCAGAAGATCTTCAGGCTCTTGTGGTGTTGTATTTTCTCAACTCCTATATGGTATCAGAGCACGGCTCTGTAGCTGCCTATTCTTGTTTTGATAATTTTTGCTTTGAAAGCAGATCTGGGGTTTCATAAAATTTTTATGTACCTAGGGTTTGAGATTTTTTTCTGAGCACTTTGGGCCTAAAGGGACCTCACCATCGTGCTCAGAAGGCTCGAAAACCCCTATGGTCATATAAAATTTGACCTATTTTGGTTCCTGAGCCTCTGGGAGCATTTTTTTTCTCAGATCCAGGGCGTACGGCCTTGGCACGCAGATCGAGAAAAAAATTTCAAAAAAATAAAAAATTTGCCTTTTTACGGCATGCAGGCCGAAATTTGCTTTTAAAAAAAAAAAATTGAAAAAAAAAAAGTGAAAAAAAAAGGGGGAGGTTTGTTTCTTTTTAAGAAATTTTTTTTTTTTTGGGGCACATTTTTTGTGGGTACCGCAGGGTACCGGACTGACAGGCCTGTCAGACCTGTCAGTCCGGCCCTCGCCGGCGGCCCCTCCATCCTTCTTCGGCTACCCCTGCTCTTTCTCCGGCCGCCGCCGGCCATACAGCTCCCGGTCTCCGGCCCCCGCCGACCATGCAGATCCCGGTCCCCCGCGCGCTGCCCAGCCTGGCCCCACCGTTCTGCCTGGCTCCGCTGCCGCTACCCAGCCTGGCCCTGCTGCACTGTCAGGCACCCAGCTCCCTGGCCTTCCCGCTGCGCGGCCGCCACCTCCCTGCGCTGTCGGCTGCCCGGCCCGCCGCCGCCTACAGCCCCCGACCTCCTCCCTGGCCCCCGCTGCCGCTTCCGGCCGCCCTCCGCTCCGCTCTCCGGGCGCCTTCTTTTTTTTTTTTTTTTTCTCGGGCCGCCACCCGACCACCGCCCAGCCACTAGAGCTCCACCTGGCCACCACCAGTGCACCACCCATTGGCCACCGGACCACCAACAAGCAACCAGACCCCCTTTTTTTGGCTTTTTCAGGGGGGGTTTGGTTTTTTGGCCCTATCTTGGGCATATGGAGTCGGATTTTGGCGAACGAATAGGCGTCGGAAAGCTGGTTCTAAGGCCAACCTCATGGTTTTGTTAATTTTTTCCAATTTTTCTATTTGTCTGTGTTTTTTTGCAGTCAAAGTGAGGTCTCTTTTTTGTACTCTGGGAGAAGTAGAATGAGCATCCGACCTCTGTTTTTCAAAAACTTTATATTTTTGGAAAGCGTGTTCTATGTACTTTTCAGAAATATGCTTTTTTTTTTTAAGATTCAGTTCCATGCATATTTTATTCAGTTTTTTGCTTTTCAGCACTCTGGTGGAAATCGTGGTTGTTTCAGGTCCTGGGATCTCTTTTCTGAGTAGGGTGTCTCTGTTTTGATTCTCATTTCTATTTCTAGTCTTCTTATCATTGTAGCTTGTAATCATGCAAACACACTAAGATAAAGTGTCATCATTCATTGTTTACTTGGAATCTTGCATATCTTTTGTCTTGTTGTACATGCACTATTGATCAAGTGCCATGAGGGGGTTGATGTTTGCCTTTGTTTGCCATCTTCCTTTGCCAAGTGAGTGTTCCTTCCATGAAATTCGCCTCATGATGATGTGTCTCAACACCTTTGATGTTCTTGGTTCTTTGTCATGCAGTTGTTTTTGGCTGTCCTTTTCAGTGTTCCTGTCCCTCTCCCACTTCCACATTATGGGGAGGTTTATCCTGTTGGTTCTAATGCTTCCATGGTTTGATTGATCATCTCTTCAAGCTTTGGTTTCTCATGCCATCTGTATCTTCAATTTCAGTTGTTTTGCCTTGTTTGCCTCCTAATTCGAGTAGTGTCATTTGAGGGCACTCATGCAGATTATAGTCTTCTCTACCTGGTCATGTTCTAGTTCAGTGGATGTTCTTCAGATCAGCAGTTATTCTTCAACAAAGTTTGCATGTTCTTCATGCTTCAGTGGTGTTCTTTTATCTCTTTTTGGAGAGGAGTTTTTTCCCACTGGGTTTTCTTCTTTGTCTCTGTTTCATAGAGATTTCATTGTATTTGGGTACCTGATCAGGCCTTGTTGCCGGGACCCATCTTTATTGCTTTCAGTAGCTGTTCTAGGTTTTAGCTTTTCCCTAAGTCTAGCTTAAGGGGGGGTGTTAGAGTATTCGGGTATTTACTTGATTAATTAAACATTCTTTGTTTAATTATTTAAGTTCCCTTTATCTCTTTGACACTTAAGCTAACTTTAGGTGCATATAATTAATTATTTTAATTAATTATTATATGCAAACCTAGGTTTTCCCTTTTTAGGGTTTCTTGACCTATTAAAGGTTGAGTTCTTTCTTTTCATTGTAAGAATCACATTACATATTTTTGTGAATATTGAGCTCTCTCTTTTTGAGCATATTCTCTGTGTTTTGTATGTTCTTCAAATTTTGCTTCATTGCTTCTCCTTGTAACAGGTTATTCAGCTTGTAGAAGATCTTCAGACTCCTGTGGTGTTGTATTTTCTCAACTCCTATAATTTTGGAGATATTGGTAAATTCCCGATGAGGAATGTTTGATCCATTGAATATTCTCTGCATCCTTGGTCCTGTATCTTCAATTTTCCTTTGACAGCATCTAACAATTCATTAGGATCCACATAACTATGTGGTTTGGCCTCTCTATTGATTGGGACTTGCTGCTGCGGAGAATCCTTTAGGGCAGCACAAAATTGAAATGGATTGGGATCTCCTAGAATTGTTATCTCAGTTCCATTGTAAGGATATTTTAAACATTGATGATAAGTGGATGGATCTACTTTCATTGCGTGGATCCATGGACGACCAAGAATCATATTATAAGGGAGATCAAGGTCTAGGACCTGTAGGAAAGTGTTTTCTGTCACTAGACCAACTTTGATAGGCAATGTAATTATCCCTTTGGATGGGCGCTCAACATCATCATATGCTTTGATTGTTATTCTTCTGGAAGCATCAATGTCATTTTCTGTATAACCAAGGCCAATGACCACTCTCAAGGTACAAATATTAAGACCCGCTCCGCCATCTATCAAGACTCGTCGGATTTTGCAATTATGGACAAAGACTTCAAGGTGTAAAGGATCATTATGAGGGAGCTTATCAGGTGAGATATCATTATCAGAAAATGCGACATTTTGGGAAACAGCTAGATGTCCAATTCGGGCTTGAAACTAGTCAACATCAATGTCTGTCGGGACAGTGGACTCAATTAAAGCTTTATCTAGGACTGCACGATGCATGGGGGACATTTTCAACAACTCAAGGATTGATATTTGTGCAGGTGTCTTTCCTAGATGATCCAAGAGATTATACTAACTTGCAGGAGTTGGTTTGGGAGGAGCTACAGGAGCTCCTTTCAGGACTATTTTGGATCGACAAGTGGTGACCGTGCAAGAAGGATCTTGTTCCTTTATTCTTATAGTAGAAACATACTCATTTGACGCTTGGAAACAATTGATGACATTGTTATAACCAGTACTTGCATAATTTGTTGTTTGGGTAGAGTTTGAAGAAGACGCTTTACCCTTGTCATGATCAAGCAAAGGAGTTTTGAAAATGGTATGATCAGTGTTAGAGGTCGCGTTGGGCGGATCTACCTCAATTACTCCTTTCTCTAACAAGTCTTGGATCATATGTTTCAATTGAAAACATGACACGGTTTTATGTCCTTTTGACCGATGGTACTCACAGTATGCATTATCATTCCACCAATGCGGTTTTACCACTGGTTCTGCCTTGATATCTGGTAGCTTAATAAATTTTGCTTGTATTAATTGTTTCATTACTGATTCAATAGGCTCTCCCAATGGCGTAAATTGTCGAGGAGGCCCATCCCTTGATCGGAAAGGTGTGCACTACTGGTTTTGTTGCTGGCCTTGTTGTTGATTATATTGTTGAGTGTATTGTTGAGCATGTTGTTGGTATTGCGGCTGTTGAGTAACATTTTTCACTGGTGTCTGATTTTGTTCCATAGTTGACATATTAGGCACACTTAATTTCTTGATTGTGAACGGGGGTTGATTTGCATTCACCGCTCTTGCATCAACAACTCCATCATTAGTGGCATTCTTGTTCTTATACCAAAATCTATTTCTGCCCCTGAATTGGTCGTGTTGTCACGATCTTTGTTAAGCTTAATGATTCCCTTGGCTACAAGAGCAGTTTCAATGTTCATCCCTTTCTTAATGAGTTTCTCTATAGTACTGGGACTTTTCAATTTTAGTTCGTACATCATTTCTGGGACCAAATTTTGGATAAACAGATTCACTTGTTGTTCTTCAGGTATATCTAGGGAAGAATGACTATACAAGCTTCGCCATCGTTGCAAGAAAGTCACTAATGGCTCACCTTGCTTTTGCTTGGTGTTGCATAAATCTAACATGGTCACGTCACTGTCGATGTTGAATGCGAAGTGAGATATAAACTTTTGAGCCAGTTCCGACCAAGTCTTTATGTTTCCTGGCAGATGCGAATACCAATCCATGGCTTGTCCAGTGAGACTTCGTGCAAATAAGCGCATTAAATATGTTTCCTCATAACTCACTTCGGTACATGCTGTGAAAAATGCTCGAATGTGATCTTTTGGATTGCCATTCCCTTTATATTTCTCAAAATTAGGTGCCTCAAAATGTTTAGAGAATGGAGGCATGTATAAGCTCTTATCAAATGGATTAGGACATAAATCCTAATCTGTATACAACTTCTTTGTTCCTTTCGTTTCTAATGCGTCAACTTGTCGTTGCAACTTCTCAAGCTGTTGCGCAATTGTATCAGATTTTGGAGGTCCATCATTAATCCCGGTGGGTACTCTTTGTCGATACATCATGTTTCCGATCGGTTGTTGATGCTCTGAAATGGCCGTTTTTGGTGTCTCCGGCATATAATGTTCTTGGTACATCTCTTTTTGTTGTGGTTGTGCCATGCCTTGATATTGACCTTGTTGTTGTGCTTCTTGTAGCCTAGGTTGATATTACAATTGAGGGTGTTGTTGATATTGCATAGGTGCCAATTGTGGTTGTGAAGTATGATAGCTTGTTTGCCTTGGCATATATTGAGGCACATGTTGTTGTTGATGTTGACGAATCGGAATTTGTTGACTTTGTGCCAATTGTTGTCGCAGTGTGTATCACATCATTTGCAAAAAACTTTGTTTAGGTGGTTTTTGTTGTTTCTCCTTAAGATGGGGTATGGCACTTGCATTAACTTGTTGTGTTGTTTGTCCAATCCACTATGATGGTTGCAAGTTTTCATTAACTTGTAATGAGGCGGAAGGCGTTGCAATTTGTTGTCGAATGTGATATTGTTGTTGTTGTACATTGCTTGTTTGCACATTCGATTGTACCTTTTGTGTATTACTCAATTGTTGCAACAATTGTTGTTGGTGCAAACCACTATCCATAGTTCTTTGTGTCGCCATTATCGAAGGATCTGTCACAATAGTGTTTGGCAAATATATTGAGCTTAACGGGACATAAGAACTTTGTTGCATCATGGAATTGTTTTGGACATTGGTGATATCAGGCATTCCAGTCATGAAGCTTTCCGGCATCTTAGATTTTGATCCAATTTTATGCATGTAAGGAACCATTTCTTGTTGAGGGATAGTTGTCAATATTTGTGTGGTCTTCATTTGATCTTGCGTTATAGGTGTTGTATTGAATAATGGATTATTTATTGTCTCAAATAGTGACTTTTGCGGAATAGTCACTATCAATGCCTTTGAAGCACGTTTACTCATCAAGGTGGGTTGAGTTTCTTATTGCACATTTTCTTCATTTGGATGTGGAGAGAAACTTAACAGCTCACTGCCTTGTTGTTTTTGCACATTGATTTGCTCACTTGAGGAGGTCACATTACTCATCATGTTAAGATATTTTTGCGGGAACATCTTAAAGACCTTGTTCAAGAATTTATCCATCTTTTTTGTCAACTTTGGATCTTGGAGGAACATATCAACATCATCAGAAGCATCAGAATCTGATGAAGAATCTGGTTGGACATTTGGATTCATTTCTTGTTGAATGCCTTGATCTGAACCAAATCCTTGTGAAAGAGTTTGTTCCTCATGTAATGTTTGAATTTCATGTTGCAGGTTTGGTTGATTCCAATCGAAAGGTGTACTTCCTCTTGGTGTTGGTGGAACACTCCCATGTCTTGGTTTCATGGGTACAAACACTGGTTCATATAATGGAGGTGGTCCAAGTTGAACCATTCTATATGGTGGTAGTGATGTGTTTGATAAACCTTCAATTTGTACTGTTTGACTAGTTTGAAATTGTGAATTTGATATGTTGTCAATGGGTTGATACGTTGGTTCACCCATCTTTTTAGATTTTGATCTTGTTTCAATAGGCATGTCACTTATGCAAATGCAATATTTTTGAAAATTTTCAAGGACAATATATGATATGCAACTAAATGCAAACTAAATAAATGAGAATGCAATCTATGGCAAGAATGCAACCTATGTTTTGGGTTATTTTTCAAGATTTTGAAAAACTTTTTGGAATGCAAATCTAAAAGAGACCCTTAGGAAATTGAAATGATGTCTAGACCTCAAAGGACAAAAGGACCAAGTGACAAAAGGACAAATGACAATGTCTCCCCTATATGCTTGGATACTAAGCTAGGTTTGACCAAATGAAATTGATGACAAAAAGACAAAAGTTTGATAAGGTCTAGACCTCCTAACAATAACTTAGGGTTTATCAAAGATTTGGATTACTCAAGTATGACAAAACCTAGTTTTGACACTATATGCAAAGGGACAATTACTATGCAAATGACCCTAATATGATATGATAATGACCTAAACTTAATGAAGAGACCTAGGGTATGCAAATGCAAATGTATGACAATGGTACTACTCTAATGCAAGAGGACACATGTGAATGGATGAATTTTATTGATATGCAAAAGAGTATGACCTAGGTGAAACCTAACCTTGGTACTTGACAATGACTCTGCAAAAATGCAAACCTAGGATGAACCTAAATCTAAGTGACATGAATGTTGAGACAAGATTTTGAAAAATGTTTGACAACCATGTTTGAAGGTGTTTGAACTTTGTTGAATGAAATATTCTTGTGTTTAACCTTGTTTTGAATCAATTTGTCTTGAGATGCAATTCAACTTTTGACAAACAAAGAAGACAAGATATTTCAACTTAGACTCAAGACAATCATGCTCATTAACACATTTCTTATGGTAGGCAAGGACATTAGGTACTTGAGAGGTAGACTCGTTATGGGATTCAAGGAGAATACATAGATGCTTGACCCCATGGGCTCCCCTCCACGACACTCACTTCTTAGGGCAGCCAAGCATCAGTCCCCATGGAAATCTCCCCATGGCGAACTTAGTATCTCTTCCAAGTATCCGAACTTGTCCTTCTCAAGCAACTAGAAGGATTTTTGGCCTCTAAATACAAGGTGTTTAGTCAGGATTTCTGTTAAGTGTTACTCCTTGATGTCACACAAGCATGATTGAGACATTAAGCCCATCAAGATACCAAACAAATGTAGTCGCGCAAGCACGATTTAGACCATGAGGCCCTACTTAAATGTTGATATGAGAAAGAGTTCAAGGGTCATCACTTCCCAAGTAACTACAATTCCCACGTAACTCTTCCTTCAAAGCTTTCGCCCATTAGGTATTTGTTTATAGTGAGTTAGAATGCCAAGGTATTCTAGCCGTACTCACTTTGGGTCATTCCCTTCTCACGATTATCACTTGCTTGCAAAAGCAAATGGTCGGGAAGGCAGGCCCTCTAAAGGTGACACACAATCAAAAACATGAGCATGGTATCGAAGATCTGGATTTCTGATCACCCTAAGAAGGATGAGAGCATACTCTCCTACTCCAATATCAAACTCAACAATCAAGGAAAACATATATTCATTCCATCCTATTTAGAAATCACTAGGTGCCTAAATATTAATTGTAAACACAAAGTTTAGTTGTAGTCCAAGGCAACCTGCAAAACCCAAGTCAGAAGTTTGATATGTTTAGTCTTTGACTATCGAACCTGCATAAAACATGTTAGTAGTTTCATTTGTTGTCTTTGTCATGCATATGCCAAGGTTCTGCACAGAGAATCAGTACCAAAAAACCAAAAAGTAGAAACAACATGCAAAACATAACAATTTGCAAGTAAAAACACACCGCCTTTTACCTCTGTTTCTGTCCCTACACAGGCACAGAAGTCTTGACACAGGCACAAAATGCTTGACATAGGTGCAGATTGTCCTTGACATAGGTGCATAATGCATAACACAGGCGTAGAATGCTTGACAAAGGCGCAGAAGTTCCCAAAAAACCCTACACTACCTTGTTTCTTGGGTTTTTGACCTGCAAATCAACTCAAAAGCACTCAAAAGCATGGTTAAGTGGTTAGTTCACATCGGGTTCACCAATTAATGTAGCTAGGAAATCAGAAATCATCAAAGCAAATCAATATTAATAATCTAGCTCAATCAAAAAAGCTCAAATGCAATGATCTATCCTAACACACTCAATAAAGACATGAAAACAAAACATTCAATATTTGAAAATTAAGCAAACCAAGTGCAGATTTGAATGTCTCCTTCATGCAGCTCCATTGTCCTTCTTTCTCCTTCAAATAGCTTTGTTGTGGATCTCACCTACTAGTGCATGATCATGATATGAAAGCAAGTAGACAAGATGATTGCTCAAGAATACTCGAAGCGTGATTGATTCGGGAATCAATTCAAAAAGTGATTCATTCGATAATGTGATTAGTTGGGATTGAAGAAATTCATCCAATTTATAGACAAATTGGAGAGAAGATCAAATTAGCATGAAGAGATTCGAATGGAAATTGCAAATCAAGAATGTCAATTATGACAAATTTATGAAAAATTTGCACTTTCTATGCAAGATTGATTGATTGATAATTTATGACAAGATTATGACAAATTTCTATGTCAAAATTGATTGATTGTCAATTATGACAAATTATGACAAATTGAAATGTCATTCCCATGAAATTAGGAGAGAAATAGGAGGAAATTGAATTAGAAATTAGGAAAATTAGAAAATTGGAAAATAGGAATTAGGAAATTAGAAAATGAGGAAATTAGGAATTTAGTGAAATTAGGAAATGAGGAAATTAGGAAATTAGTGAATTAATTAATAATTTTTCATTTATTAATTAATTCACAAAGAGGGAATTTAGAAATTGATGAAAAATTAGGAAATTAGTGAGTTAGGAGAAATTAGGTAAATCAATTAATAATTTGTCATTTATTAATTAATTCACAAAAAGAGGAATAATTAGTTAGCCAATTAAATTAAACATTTAATTGTGACACAAAGACCTAGGATAAATAAATAAATTATTTAACCTAGAGGGGAAATGACAAACAGGGTTAAATGAATAAATCATGAAACCCTAGAAGATGAATTAGAAATGTGAGGATGACAATTAGGTCTTGACAAAGGATAATTGATATCGATTCGATTTGATCATGATTCTGACTTGATAAAAGACCAATGCTGACGAATGATTTGATTGATAAATGCGCCAATTGATGAGGAACAATGACTAATTGATCCAAATTGACATGATTGAGAAAGACGATGATCGATGACAAATCGATCACAAAATGACAAGATTAACAAGAGGACAAGAATCGATGACAAAATAGATCACAAGACGACAAGATTGATGACAAATTGGTCGAAAGACAAGAATCAATGACAAATCGATCGCATGATGACAAGATTGATAAGAGGACAAAACCCTAATTAGGATTGACGATGTCCAAAATGATGACAAATGAATACGCACATAGATGCGATAGGATAAGATTGACCAAAATCATGACTGATATTGTTATCGACAAGACCAAATTTGAAAGTGAGATAAATGAAGGATGTAAAAGAATGACTCGATGCTCGCAAATGATAAAGACCAAGTGCGAATCATAGGAGAAATGTTAATGCGATGCAAAAACTCTAAAATGAGACAATGCGCCAATGTTAAAGTATGACTCCGCAAGCGTTGACCATTTTTAGATGTCTACACCCGTCACTCCCTCTTTCTAACCCTTTCAACTACTACCCACATCCATTTTTATTCTTTGGTGGTCAACTACGCACTCCAAATATTTTGCCTCCAAAAAAGAAAAATCAAAAAACAATTTCTTGAGCCACTAAATAATCTTTCTTGTCTATTCTTCTCAGTCTAGCAACAATCCACATTTAATGTTGTCTTCCTTCTTTCAGTAACCTCTTCTATTTGGTTTGACTTGGTACACAATCCCCATATTGAGAATGATCAATCAACTGCAACCTTTTTTACACTTACTCCATTTTTTATTTTGTGGTCAAACTTTAAATCTTCTTGAGCCACCAAACCATCCACCTTGTCTCTTTATTTTAGTCTACAACCATCCATAGTAAATGCTACCTTCCTTCTTTACCCAACTATCTCTGCAGTTAGGTTTTTTCTTTAACACACAATCTCCATTCTGGAAATGATCGATTAACTCCAACACTATTAAACATTAAATCCATTTCTTGTTTTCTTTTTTGATTGAAAATTTAATCTCCTTTGATACATGTGCTCTTAGATTCATAGACTAGTCAAATATTTTTCCCAAAGAGCATTCACATGTTACTTAGCCACATGGTGGATGATGGGACCCATTGACAAACCCTCTGCTCACAAAAAAGTCCATGTGCAAAAGAAATCCACGTTGGATTCATGAGTGGTGCTAAGCTATTTTGTTCTACAGACCGACTAACACACATGTTATACGCTTTCACGAAAACTTCCTTCCTAGGGCCTGGCGGGATTTCACACCTTCTTCCATTTTAATTACTGTTAGATCATTTTTTCCAAGTCCTTGTTGTAGGCTAGCGGGATTACAATTTCTTCATGGAGGAAACTACCTCATAGAGGTTTTTGTCTTAAGCCTTCCTTGCTGCAAGATGTTGGGGCAAAAAACTCATCACACTGGAAACTACCTTGCAAAAGCTTTTGTCTTAAGTCTTCCTTGCTATAGGATGGCGGGGTAACTAATCTGTAACAGTGGAAAATACCCCGCAGAGACATTAGTCTAAAGTCTTCCCTGTTATGGGATGGAAGGGAAACTAACCCGTCATGCTATTTAAATCCCCTATCACAGTTTCGCAACTACCTTTGGTCAATGCAGAGAGTTGACCATGAAATAATGCTAGTGGTAACACAATGTGTTATGCTATCCCTATAACAATACAAAACTCACACTCCCTATAACTACGCCCGACTAACACGATGTGTTAGTATAACTACAACTGTACTTTTTCTTGAGTCAAATCAGTTTTCTCAATGCCTTACCAAATCAATGGCCTATCTCTTGTTGTCCAATTTGCAAGTCCCAATAACACATCCCATGCTTTCCTTCTATATCTTCAGGTGGGACTAACATGGTGTGTTATGTTATGCTGCAACAACACTTTTTTTGAGTCAAGCCACACTTGTTCTCTATGGAATTTATCATCTCTGCATATTTGTCCATTGCATCTTATTAACTATTGATATCAATGAAAATATAATGCCAATAATATCCACCCACTCACTTGACTCACATTGATCCTAGTCACACTAAATACAATTGACAAAAACAGACCAACTCTTTTGTCTAAATGGTCCATGTACTTGCATTTGAGTTGTTAAATGCATGCATCTTTGAAGAATCTTTGATTTTTTGACAATCCAATTTATCTGCTATTGTGCCCTCCTCAACCAACCAAAATAATCTATGGACTATTGAATCAAGTGTCACTCCTTATGACATTGCTGAACTAAACCAATCAATAATAGAACGTTTGTAAGAGAATTTAGTTTTGGGAAAATGGTGTCTCAACCTTGAATTTACATGAGGTTACTATTTATAGTAAGTTTACATTTGAGCATGAAATGGTGCAAAATTATCCCCAAAGCTTTGGATTGGCTAGAATATAAGTATGTCGGTAAATTTTCGTTGCAAGATCATAGCTAGTTTTAAAGATATCAAAGTTTTTGTTTTTGGAGGGTGCGATGAAAGGTTTTAATTTAATTTTGATGAATTTAGAGGCTTTTAAATTCCTTTAAAAGTGGGGATAACTGACGTATCAGGTTACGAGGTCATAGGGCACTTTGCAAGCTTTTTGGTGCATCAAACGGTTTGTCAATCGGACACCCGGTTCACAAGTTATGACCTTCGAAAGTTTGAACTCTTGAAATAGGAAATATAAATTGCATCGAACACATAAATGAGTTGTAAAAGGGAAGAACACATGTTGATGTGTGTTTTGACACATCATAAAAAATCTAGATTGGAGATAAGGTCGACTCTACTTTATTAGGTGGTTTTAGCCATTTTGTAATACTGCTTGACGGTTTCTTGTATTGTATCTCCTATATATGAGGTGTGTGAGATAGAGGTTGTGTAAGAGTCTTCTGGCTATTGAGTTATCTCTGAGTCTCTAACTAGTGGTACTCCTATGAAGAGCTTTCTCTGCAAGTATATTGTAATCTGTTATTGATTGCTGAATAATATATTGAGCTTCTTTTGGAGTGTGGGGTTTTTCTCTCGAAAGGGTTTTCCCCACGTAAATTACTGTGTTGTGGTATGCATGATATTATCTTTATTTATGTTAAGTTTTTGTAACTATTGTAACAATATGTAAAATAATTTGCATTACCCTCCTCTCAAGGTTAGTGTAAGAAGTTGTTCTGCTACTTAACTTATTTAATATTGGTATCAGAGCCTGAGAACCTTTGGTTTCAATTGTGGGTTGTTGGGTTTTTTGAACTAATCTATATTTGAATGGGAGCTTGTGCAGAAGATACTTTTTGATCTTGTTGCAAGAATTTTCAGATGGCAAGTTCATCAGGGAGAATAGAGGTAGATAAATTTAATGGAATTAATTTTGAGAAGTGGAAACTAAAGAAGGAAGATATGCTAATAGATCGAGATCTGTGAGATGCTATTGATGTGAATGTCTCAAGACCTGTAGATCCTACTGCGACTGCTCAGTATGATGTTATGGACCAAAAAGCCAAGGGCCTGCCTAATCAGATTGTGCTTGGTAGATTTTTTTTTTATCAATGTCCACAAAGAGAACTCTGCAATGAAGTTATAGACTAAGCTTGGTGAGATGTATCAAGCCAAATCTTTATTAAATGAGATTTTCTTGAGGAATAAATTATATTCCTTGAAGATGGAAGAGGGTGGACGAATTGTAGACCACTTGGAAGCATTTAATATATTGGTAGCTCAATTGGTATTTGTTGGTGTTAAGATGGATGAATGAGATACATGTCAGGTCTTGCTTTGTTCTTTTCCTGATTTTTGGGATTCTCTTGTTATGGCTATTGGTAGTACTTATGTTGTTTTGAAGTCTAAATATGTATTGGGTGCCCTACTTGGTGAATAGATGTGGAGGAAGGTATCCATTAGTTTGAAGGAAGGCTTGACTATTCATGAAAGACCTAAGGAAAAAGACAAGAAGAATGAGAAGCACAATAAGTCCAAATCTAGAGGGAGATCAAAATCTCCTAGAAATTCCAAAGTCATTTGTTGAAATTGTGGTAATTCAGGTCACATCCATAAGGATTGCAAAGAAGAAAATAAGAAGAAAAAGAAGAAGTTTCATTCTGCTTTTGAGTCTGAGAAGGAAGATGGTGATGCATTCACTGTATCTTTGGCTACTCATACAGGTAATGATGCATGTTTAATTGACTCAGGTGCATCTTTTCATATGACTTCCAACAGAGATTGGTTTTCTAAATATGAATAATTTAATGAAGGTAAGGTGTACTTGGGTGATGATTCATATTTAGACATTGTTGGTCGAGGTAAAGTTAGAATCAGGTTTTGTGATGGTAAAATATAAATGATTAGCAGTGTGTTGCATATCCTTAGATTAAAAGAAAATGTATTATCTGTGAGAAAATAGATAGATGCAGGTGTGCAGGTAGTCTTTTCTGATGCAAGATATAAGATAATTAAGGGTGCTATGGTGATTGTTAGAGGTGTTAGGTTTGACACTTTGTATAAGATAGAGGCATACACTGTTGAGTGTAATATCACTTCTGTAAAGAGTAAATCCATGGATACTTCGTCAGTAGATTTGAGGGTTTCACCTTCAGTAGATGGACATGGCTTTTGGGTACCTAAGGGTTCTCTATCTTCTAAAGCAAAGTTACCTACAAAGAAGACTCTATTACGGCACTAGAGGCTTGGCCATATTGAAGAAAAGGGTCTAAGGACCTTGAAAAATAAAAACTTTGTGAAGATTTGAATGATTATAATCTTGACTTTGATTTTTGTGAGCATTGCATTTATGTAAAACAAAACAACGTTCAGTTTTACTCGAGTTCTCATAATTCTTATGGTGTTTTGGATCTTATTCATTCTAATGTGTTTGGTCCTATATATGTTCCTTTGATTGGAAAATACACATATTATATTTCATTTATTGATGATTTTAGTAAAAGGACATGGGTATACTTTCTAAAGAGTAAATCTGAAGTTTTCAGTCATTTTAAAGAATTTAAAGCAATGGTTGAGTTGCAGACTAGAAAGAAAATTAAATGTTTGAAGAATTATAATAGCTGTGAATTTTGTTCTAATGATTTTGATTGATTCTATAAAGACTGGGGCATTAATAGACAAAACACAACTCAATATTCTCCATAGCAGAATGGAGTTCCAAAAAGAATGAACATGACAATGATGGAGAAGGATAGGAGTATGCTAAGTGGTGCTAGTCTAAAACAAACGTTTTGGGCTGAAGTTGTTGCCACTTCTTGATACTTGATTAACAGGTCTCCTACAACATCTCTTGTTAATAAAATGCCTATGGAAGCATGGCCAAGTCACAAGCCTTCATTGGGACATATTAGAGTTTTTGGTTGTGAGGCATATGCACATGTGCCAAAGGAGAAGTGAACAATGTTAGACAACAAGACTATGAAATGTATCTTCATCGGTTACAGTTATTGTGTGAAAGGATACAAGCTTTGGTACCCTATTGCACAAAAGGTAATTCATAGTAGAAGTGTTATTTTTAGAGAAATTAAGGCTCCTTCTATTATATTGCATCCATAACAGATTTAAAGGAAGATGTGATTCAATTCCCTTCTATGCCTGAAAGAGTTGAATTGAGACCACTTGATAGGCAAGAAGTTGAGGAAAGTTCATCTAGCTCTAAATCTTTAGAAGAGGAGAAAGAACCTCTAACTCAGTTTGTTCGAAGGTATACAAGACATAGACAGCCACCTGAAAGGTATTCACCTAATGATTGGAGATATACTTTTTCTTTGAATATAATATAGAAAAACTTAGATCTATTGAAGAGATATTAGGTATGAATGATACAAAATCCTGGAAGATTGTTATGGAAGAAGAAATAGTAGCTTTGAAAAAGAATGACACGTGAAATCTTGTACCATTTCTTGAAGGACATAAAACTTTTGGTTGTAAATGGGTGTTGAAGAAAAAGATTAGTTTAGATGGAGGTATCGAGAAGTATAAAACAAGGTTGGTTGCAAAAGGCTACTCTCCGGTTGAGGGTGTTGATTATGGTGAGATCTTTTCTCCTGTTGCTAAAATGACATCCATTAGATTTTTGCTTTCTATTTTTGCTACTAGAGGTTGAGAAAATGGATGTGAAAACTACTTTCCTCCGTGGTTATTTGGAGGAGGATATTTATATGACACAACCAGAGCACTATGTGGTGAAAGGTAAAAGCAATTTAGTCTAAAAATTAAAAAAATCTATGTATGGCCTCAAATAGAGTCCTATGATTTGGTACCATAAATTTGATTCATATGTGTTGAGTTTAAAATTTAAACTTTCTAAATTAGATCAATGTGTTTATTATAAATTTGATGGTGATTATTTCCTGTACATTGCATTATATGTTGGTGTTATGTTATTGTAAACGAAAATATATGATTTTAGAACTAAAGTCTTGGCTTGCTGCTAAATTTGAAATGAAAGATCTTGGTGTAGTAAAACACATTCTTGGGATGGAAATTAGAAAAGATAGAGTGAATAAAAAGCTATGGCTAGGCCAGAGTAAGTATGTGAATTCAGTTTTATGGAGGTTCAACATGCAAGATTGTAGACTGTTGTGTGTTCCCTTTATAGTTGGAACAAAACTATTTGTTTCAAATTGTCCTACATCTCCATCAGAGATGAAAGACATGAACATAGTGCCTTACTAGTGCAGTTGGAAGTTTAATTTATGTTATGGTCTGTACTAGACCAGACATTGCCCAAGCAGTGGGAGTTCTTTCTAGATATATGTCTAATTCTAGTAGAGTTCATTGGGATGCAGTCAAAAGAGTCTTCAGATATTTGAAGGGTACCTCAGAGTATTCTTTGTGTTATCATGGTAATTTGGTTGGAGACATGATTTACCTTGATATTCATGGTTATGTGGATTCAAAATGGGCAGGTGTTATTGATAGAAAAAGATCCACCAGTGCTTATGTGTTTAATTTATTTGGTGGTGCAATTAGCTGGATGAGTAAGCGACAGGCTGTGGTTGCTTTTTCCACTACAGAAGCAAAGTATATGGAAACTAATCATGCTTGTAAAGAATCTGTTTGGATTAAGAGACTATGTTTAGATATTGGAATAAAACAAGGTGTAGTGGCAATTTATTATGACAGTCAGAGTGCAATTTGCCTAGCTAAGAACCCAAAATTTCATGCTCGGACCAAACACATTGATATTCAGTATCATTTTGTCAAAGATATGGTTGAGGATGGTAGGGTGAAGTTGGTTAAGGTAGAAAATTTGATGAATGTTGTAGATTCTTTAACTAAGGTTGTGAGAACAAAGAACTTCAGATGGTGTTCAGAGTCTATGGATCTCATGGCCCCTAGCAATTTATTTTTTATGTTGATACTCCCTTTTCTCTTGCAAGGTGTTCAACAAGTAGGAGAATGTTGAGAAAATGGTGTCTCAAACTTGGATTTACATGAGGTTACTATTTATAGTAATTTTATGTTTGAGCACGAAATGGTTCGAAATTGTCCCCAAAGCTTTAGATTGGCTAGATAAGCATGCTCATAAACTTCCATCATTAGATCATAGGTGGTTTTGAAGATATTAAAGTTTTCATTTTTAGAGGGTGTGATGAAAGGTTTAAATTTAATTTTGAGCACATTAGAGGATATAAATAGCCTATAAAGTGGGTGTAACTAGTGTAGCAGGTTACGAGGTGATAGAGCACTTCATGATATTTTTGACGTATCAAATGGTTTGTTAATCAGACACTCAAATCACAAGTTATAGCCTCTATAAGTTTGGATTCCTGAAATAGGAAATATAAATTGCATCAAACACATAAATGAGTTGTAAAAGGGAGGAACATGTGTTGATGTGTGTTTTGATAAGTATCATAAAGCATCTAGATTGGAGATAAGGTTGGCTCTACTTTATTGGGTGGTTTTAGCCCATGGTTTTGTAATACTTCTTGACAATTTCTTCTATTGTATCTCCTATATATGAGGTGCGTGAGATAGAGGATGTGTGTAAGAGCCTTATGGCTATTGGGTTACCTCCGTGTTTCTGATTAGTGGTACTCCTATGAAGATATTTCTCTACAAGTATATTGTGATTTGTTATCGATTGTTGAATAATATATTGAGCAACTTTTGGAGTGTGGGGTTTTTCTCACGAAAGGGTTTTCCCCATGTAAATCACTATGTTGTGTTATGCATGATATTATGTTTATTTATGTTAAGTTTCTGTAACTGTTATAACAATCTATAAACGTTTTTGCATTACCCTCCTCTCAAGGTTAGTGTAGGAACTTTTTTTGCTACTTAACTTCATTACATTTATCACTTGAAATCCTCAATTTATCCTTAACTAGAGCTCTCTTAAAATATGCATGTGTGGTGAAGGAGCACCCTTCCATACTCTTTCTATTTCTTGTTTTGTTGGTGTTATGCTTCTTATGAAGCCATTGTACATGAATAAGAGCCAAGAGCTCATGTGTGCTAGACTAGGTCCTAGTTAGGGTCCTAGTGGAGATCTTAGGGGTCATGAGTCAAGATTGTGATTTTCTTGAAAATGGAGGGTATGTTTGTCCTTGAAGTGTTTAGGATTCCTTTATAACATGCTGGTGTCCTTAGGTTGGCCCAATGTGGGTCTAGGAGTCATAAAAAGCAACATTGGGAAAGTTGCTCAAAAGTTGCATGACAACTTTTAAAAGTTGTCAAGCAACTTTTCCACCATGATGTCAAGTTCTTTAGGTTAGCATGGAAAACCCTAGTTTGGGCACATAGACCAAGGAAAAGGTAGTATAAGTACTTGCAAACCCTAAATTCATGGGTTGGATGTCAAACTTTGTACGGCCTTAGCAAAAACATCAGACTGAGACTGTAAAACTGTTACCAGTCAGTTTGAATGAAGAAAGCAAGCAAGTTAATGGATTGAGAGACGTCCAAAATTGAGTGGAATGTTTTCCATGGTGTAAATACTTTCATTTCAAGAGATTAGTTTAGGTTTTTATTTGCAGATTGAGTGTGTTTGTAAATACTCTGTAAATTGTCTTCTTACTATCCAGTGTTGGACAGGATTGTGTAAATGAAGTCTTAACTCCATTCCCCATTGTGGAACCACCATGAAACCATGGGGATTGGATGTGAAGACCCTGTACTATATTGAAAAACAAGCAAGGCCCTTGAAAATTTAGGAAGGCCAAGAAAAGACCTACTCCTAGGCGAGACTGGACAGTGCCCGATTAGGAGAGGTTAGATTGCAAAGGTCTTGGAGAGCAAGGTTGGACAGAGGAGAGTACATCCTTTGGAGGAGGTGTAGAGGAGTGTTAGAAGCACCATTGGTGTGAAGGAGGATCCTCCACCAGTCCAAACAAGGTGGCTAACACATAAAACCTTCACTGTGACCCAGGTAGACCACAAAACCCTCACAAAACTCTTAAAAACCCCAAAATTCGCCCTAGGCATTGTACGACCACTTGGAGGCCCAAAACCTAGAAAATCCTTGAGCCCTTGCCAATTGAATGGCAGTCCATTTTTGGAGTTAGGGTTATTTGTGCATCATTTGTGAGAGGGAGCCCTAGAAGACCAGTTAGGAGGCCTAATTGGTCCTAATCCTTGTAGCCCTGTTTTGTAAGCAAAAACACAAAATAGTGAAATCGGTAGAAAGGATGAAGGTAGCAACTTCTTGGGGGCACATGGAGGGATTTAAAACATGGTTTGAGACTTGATTTAACCTTGCTAAGACCTTGGAAAGTGTGAAGCAAACCTTAGCCCTTATTAGCCATAGTAAGGGGTTTGAGTCTCATGAGTAGGTGACACCTTAGGAGCAGCAAAGAAACTCATTGGTGGGTGGATTGGGCAAGGTCAGGGGATTCCTCAAGCAAAGGAAGTCCTAGAGACCCTAGGGTGTGAGGGGAACACCAAGTGATCCAGGAAAGGATCCAAGAGCATAGATTAGGCTAGTCTATCCCGAACCCCATCCCATCAGATTGGTATCATAGCCTAGTTAAAGACTTGTTGGACTGTGTATGTCTCTATATGCTGGTGAATCAGTAGGGGAGAGAAAAATGGTTACTAATGCAGAGCTGGCTAGAGAGGTAGAAGAGCAGAAGGAGAAGAATAGACTCCTTGAAGCAGCTATGAGTGAGATAAGGGATAAACTGCAGGAAGTGGTGGATCAGAGAACACATGAACCTTGGGATGAAGACACCAAGGGTAAAGGCAAGAGAACTATAGACATAGATGACATAATTCCTAAACCAGATCCCTTGTTCAATGAAGAACCTTTTGTGAAGGCTATTAAGGCCTTAAATACCAAAGCCTTTGAAGGATTGCAACATTTCAGTGGAAGAATGGACATAGACACTGTTGTGGAATGGATTGAGGGCATGGAAAACCACTTTGAGTGTGAAGGAGTGACAAAGGCTCAGAAGGTTAAAGTTGCCAAATCAAGATTAAGGGGAGCAGCTTTGACATGGTGGAAGTACTTGCAAGAAGAAAGGGTTAGCATGGGGAAGCTACCTATTGCAATTGGAAAGCTATGGTGAGTAAGATTGAGGAGAACTACTTACCAGAGGATTATGAAATCCAGCTTCATAAGAAGAGACAAGGATTGAAGCAAAAAGATCTTGATGTAACTTCCTACACCGAAGAGTTTCAAAAATTTTGTCTTACATCAAAGGTTCAAGAAGATGAATCTATTAAGGTGGCTAGGTATCTAAGCGGCCTAAAGTGGAACATTCAGGAGGAGGTAAGCCTATGGACTCCTACTACTGTTCAGAAATGTCATCAGCTCACTGTCAAGGTAGAAGAGAGGAACAAAAGGAAAGGAGACTCCAATAACAGGGGTAGAGGCAGAGGTAGAGATCAAGTGAATCACTGAGGTGGTTACCAAAGCAAGACAAATGAGCCAAGGAACCAAGGAGAAGCCAAGTTGACTGAGCATGGTAGTGAAACCAATCTCAGAGGAGGAAATTCTAGAGGAAGAGGTGCACAAGGTGGTCCAAATAGGGGTAGAGGTACGGGTAGAGGTAACTCCTATTTTGCAACTATGAAGTGTTACAATTGTGTACAATTGAGACACCTGGCATATAGATGCCCTGACAAGCCTACCTCATCAAACACTGGAAAGAGGGTTGTTTATGCACAAGAAGACTCTTCAAGTAGCAAGACACCGGATGTGGACTAGATTGAATCAGAAGTTGGTGAGAATCTGATGTTCAATAGGATTTTGATCAGACAGCCAGTTAAGGAGGAACCCAAACATAGGAGAGCATTATTTAGGGTGAGATGCAAAGTTCTTGGTAAAGTGTGCAAGGTGATAGTTGATACAGGCTCAATTGACAACATCATCTCAGAAGAGGCAGTCAGGAAGTTGAAACTCACAAGAATACCCCACACCAATCCTTACAAAGTGACTTGGTTGAACAAAGGACAGAGTGTGCTAGTCAATGAGCAGACTTGGGTAGAGTTTTCTATTGGAGGATACAAGACAAGATCCTTTGTGATGTGATGCCTATGGATGCATGTTACTTGTTGCTAGGAAGACCCTAGAAATTTGATAGGAAGGTGATTTATGATGGAGAGGAGAACTCCATATCCTTTAAGAAGGACAACAAGACCTTCAAGATTCAGTCTTTGACAGAGGATGAAGAGGGCACTTCAAAAACACCTAGTGTTTTAATGGCTACTGGTAAAGAGTTCCTAAATTTGCTACATGAGGAGGAGATAGTGAAGTGTGCCATCTTTGTGAAACCAAAGGAGAAAGCAGACAAGTTGCAGGCAAAAGTACCCAAGGAGGTAAAGCAAATGTTGCAAGAGTATAAGGATATAGTGAGTGATGGAGCACCTGCAACACTCCCACCAAGGTCCATAAGTCATCAAATAGACTTTGTTCTTGGTGCATCCTTACCTAACAGGGTTGCATATAAGCTCACACCTGATCAGAATAAGGAAGTAGCAAGGCAAGTGTAGGAATTATTGGAACAAGGACTGATTAAGAAGAGCATTAGCCCATGTGCAGTCCCGGTAGTGCTAGCATCAAAAAAAGGAGGTAAGTGGAGACTGTGCACTGACTCAAGAGAAATCAATAGGATTACCATAAGGTATAGGTTTCCTATTCCTAGAATAGAGGATCTAATGGACTATTTAGGAGGGGCTATGTATTTTACCAAGCTAGACCTTAAAAGTGGTTATCACCAGATAAGAATTAAGGAGGGTGATGAGTGGAAGACTGCTTTTAAAACCACAGATGGATTGTATGAGTGGCTTGTGATGCCATTTGGGCTTTCTAATGCTCCAAGCATCTTCATGAGGTTGATGAATGAGGTGTTGAAGGATTTCATAGGCAAATTTGTGGTAGTGTACCTAGATGACATTCTCATCTATAGCAGAACCAAGGAAGAGCACCTTGAGCATTTGAGGTAAGTTTTAGAAAGGTTGCATGAGGAGAAGCTATCCATCAACCTAGAGAAGTGTGACTTCTTGAAGCAAGAGCTAGTTTACTTAGGATTTGTGGTGTCTAAAGGAACCTTGAAGATGGATCCAAGCAAAGTGGAGGCAATCTTGAATTGGCCTGCACCTAAAACAGGGACTGAGGTAAGAAGTTTCCATGGATTAGCTCAATTCTATAGGAAATTTGTGAGGAATTTCAGTGGCATATGTGCACCAGTCCTTGACACCATCAAAGGAGGTCTTAAAACTAAGTTTGAATGGACTGAGCAGGAAGACAAAGCATTTCAGTTGTTTAAACAGGAAGTAGCCACAAAACCTATCCTTCTCCTACCTACGTTTGATAAGCTATTCACTTTGGAGTGTGGTGCAAGTGGAATTGCAGTAGGTGGTGTGTTGAGTCAAGAGGGAAGACCTATGGCATTTTTCAGTGAGAAGCTTAATGAAGCAAAGAAGAAGTATCAGCTTATGACCTAGAGTTGTATGCATTAGTACAGTCTCTGAAGAAATGGAGGCATTACCTACTTCCAAAAGAATTTGTAGTGTTCATAGACAATCAGACATTGAGTTACATAAACACTCAAGAGAAGCTAAGCAACAGGCATCTGAAATGGATGGAATACCTCCAATCCTTCACCTTCACCATCAAGCATAAGAAGGGGCAGCTTAACAAGGTGGCAGATGCATTGAGCAGGAAGTTGTTGACAGTTCAAGAGTTACAGTTGCAGATCATAGGAATAGAAGGTTTCAAAGACCTCTATGAGGGAGATGAAGATTTCTCAATAGCTTACAAGGTTTGCAAGGAGTTTGAGAACCATTTCCATGGTGAGTATGTAGATTACACTCTCCAAAATGGTCTCTTGTTCAAGAGTAACCAGTTGTGTGTACCTAGAGGATCCATGAGGGAGAACCTCATCCAAGAGAAACATAATGGCAGTTTGAGTGGACACTTTGGGATTAATAAGACCCTAGATTTAGTACAGAGGTACTACTATTGGCCTAAGTTGCCAAGGGATCTGAAAAGATATGTAGAACAGTGTGGTGTATGCCAAAGAGCCAAAGGTGGATCAAGTAATGCCAGTTTATATCAACCATTACCGGTCCCAAACAGACCTTGGGAATGTATAAGCATGGACTTTGTAGTAGGACTTCCCAAGACTAAAATAGGTATGGACAACATCTATGTGGTAGTAGATATATTTTCCAAGATGAGTCATTTTATCTCATGTAAGACTACACATGATGCAAGCTATGTTGCACATCTCTTCTTCAAAGAGATTGTTAGGATTCATTGACTCCCTTTAAGAATTTTTTTAGACAGGGACAACAAGTTCATGGGTCATTTTTGGCAAACATTATGGAGGAGACTAGGAACTAACTTGTCATTTAGCTCAGCTTACCATCCACAAATAGATGGTCAGACTGAAGTCATCAATAGGGTGTTAGGTAACTTGCTGAGGTGTTTGACTAAGGAGTATGGCCAAACATGGGACCTAATCATTTCTCAAGCAGAGTATGCATATAATGATAGTGTGAATAGAACCACTGGTAGAAGTCCTTTTGAGGTTGTCTATGGCAGACATCCAAGAGGAGTATGTGAGTTGAGAGACCTTGGTAGTTTGGAAATGAAGAGTGGGCAAGCAGAAGACTTCACTCAAACTATCACGAAAGTTCAGGAGCAGGTTAAGAAGGCCATCCTTGAATCCACTCAAAAACTAAAAGCCAAAGTGGATGAGAAGAGGAGAGAAGTTTAGTTTAAGGTGGGTGACTATGTGATGGTACATTTGAGCAAAGCTAGGATGCAAGGTGGTAAGCCTACAAAACTGCAGATGAGAAGGGTGGGACCTTATAGAATCTTGTCACAATATGGTAAGAATGCCTACAAAGTTGACCTGCCTTCAGATTTAGCTATATCACCAGTCTTTAATGTAGTTGACCTAATCATGTACAAGGGTGAGATGGCAGGGTAGACTGAGAACCAAGCCAAGGTACTGTAGGACCTTGATGTTAATGTCTTACCACAAGTGAAGAAGCCTAAAGTAGAGGAGATCTTGGAATCAAGGGTGAAGAAGTCAACTAGATAGTAGGTCTACATGGAGCACTTAGTGAAATGGGCAGATCAAATAGTATCTAAAGCTACATGGGTGGAGGAGAGCAGGTTCAAGGCACTTGGAATAGACCCGGCTCTCATCTCTTCTTCTATTTCTTAAGTTTTGTGTAGAGGGGGAGTATGGTGTAGGAGAACCCTTCTAAACTCTTTCTCTTTGTTTTTTTGTTTGTGTTATGCTTCTTATGAAGCCATTGTACATGAATAAGAGCCAAGAGCTCATGTGTGCTAGACTAGGTCCTAGTTAGGGTCCTAGTGGAGATCTTAGAGGTCACGAGTCAAGATTGTGATTTTATTAAAAATGGAGGGTATGTTTGTCCTTTAAGTGTTTAGGGATCCTTTATAACATGGTGGTGTCCTTAGGTTGGCCCAATGTGGGTCTAGGAGTCATAAAAAGCAACATTGCGAAAGTTGCTCAAAAGTTGCATGACAACTTTTAAAAGTTGTCAAGCAACTTTTCCACCATTATGTCAAGTTCTTTAGGTTAGCATGGAAAACCCTATTTTGGGCACACAGACCAAGGAAAAGGTAGTATAAGTACTTGAAAACCCTAAATTCATGGGTTGGATGTCAGAATTTGTACGGCCTTAGCAAAAGGATCAAACTGAGACTGTAAAATTGTTACCAATCAGTTTGAATGAAGAAAGCAAGAAAGTTAATGGATTGAGAGACGTCCAAAATTGAGTGGAATGTTTTCCATGGTGTAAATACTTTCATTTCAAGAGATTATTTTAGGTTTTTATTTGCATATTGAGTGTGTTTGTAAATAGTCTGTAAATTGTCTTCTTACTGTCCAGTTTTGGACAAGATTGTGTAAATGAAGTCTTAACTCCATTCCCTGTTGTGGAACCACCATGAAACCATGGGGAATGGATGTGAAGACCTTGTACTATATTGAAAAACAATTAGGGCCCTTGAAAATGCAGGAAGGCCAAGCAAAGACCTACTCCTAGGTGAGACTGGATAGTGCCCGGTTAGGAGAGGTTAGATTGTAGAGGTCTTGGAGAGCAAGGTTGGACAAAGGAGAGTACATCCTTTGGAGGAGATGTAGAGGAGTGTTATAAGCACCATTGGTGTGAAGGAGGATCCTCCACCAATCCAAAAAATGTGGCTAACACACAAAACCTTCACTGTGACCCAAGTAGACCACAAAACCCTCACAAAACCCTTAAAAACCCCAAAATTCACCCTAGGCACTGTACGACCACTTGGAGGCCCAAAAAATAGAAAATCCTTGAGCCCTTGCAAATTTAATGGCAGTCCATTTATGGAGTTAGGGTTGTTTGTGCATCATTTGTGAGAGGGAGCCCTAGAAGACCGGTTAGGAGGCCTAATTGGTCCCAATCCTTGTAGCCCTGTTTTGTAAGGAAAAACACAAAACAGTGAAATCGGTAGAAAGGATTTGGGGGCACATGGAGGAATGTAAAACATGGTTTGAGACCTGATTTAACCTTGATAAGACCTTGGAAAGTGTGAAGAAAACCTTAGCCCTTATTAGCCATAGTAAGGGGTTTGAGTCTCATGAGTAGGTGAGACCTTAGGAGCAACAAAGCAACTCATTGGTTGGTGGATTGGGCAAGGTCAGGGGATTCCTCAATAAAAGGAAGTCCTAGAGACCCTAGGGTGTGAGGGGAACACCAAGTGATCCAGGAAAGGATCCAAGAGCATAGACTAGGCTAGTCTATCCCAAACCCCATCCCATCAACGTGCTCCATCATGATCTCCTTTCCTATCTCCAGCTTAAAAAAACTCCAAATTTGAGGTACACCCCTCTTTGAATGCATTCTATTTAGCCAATAAAATATATGGGCATTCTTGAATTGACCCATGTAGTTATTTAACTGAATGAGATGCCAGTCTATTGCAATACCTTTCTCTCACAAAAACTTAAAAAAAATCTCAAAACAATGTTGCATATACTCGGAAGAGTGAGATCTATCATCACTCATATAAAAATGGTACTCCTTTATTATCTTCCTATCCTCTTCCATACTATCATGGGAATGTCTATATGTTATGTGAACAAAAATAGAAATTTGAATATAATTTTAATACTGAGCCTGTACCTCATTTTGTGGTTGAAATGTGTAGTTTTTTACAAAATCGTCCACTAATATAATAGTGCTAATCAAGAAAGAGTTCTTACACATCCAGAATTGTTGATCCAACCATTGAGACCTATAAGTATGCCTTGCATAATTGTAGAAAACATTTTCCTTAAAATTTGAAATAAAATCAACAACACTGACTTCTCTGGAGACCAAATCGCATCTAGAACCTTCACCTCCACTCTTTAAAGTATATTTGCCTGTCTCATATCTCTTTTTCTCAATAATATTCTTTCCAAATTTGTGTTTTTTGCCCTCATTAAAACACAAAACAAACTTTGACAAGACACCACATTGTGAGCACTTCTCAATTAAACAATCATTTCTATAGATAAAGCATCCATCATCTCTAGGACATAAAAATAGATCTAGAAAGTCTCTTGATGGTCTCAGAAGTTTTATTGCACCACGCTCCTACAACATTTCGTTAGTATGCAAAGTAGAACGAATATAGCATAATAGTTCATGGTACATTGACAACTCCATATGGTATTTGCAACAAGTATTGTGAATCTTAAAAGGTACATAATAAAATGGCTTCAAAGATTCAAAAGCCCTTTATGAGATTTGCAAAGTAGGATATGCTTCATAAAAAAATTTGTACAACATCGTTTAGCTTGATCCCAAGAAATGTTTAGGATGCTGTGTGTGGTCTCAATTGCCAATTATTAACTTTAAAACATCCTTTACATTGGGTGATACTCTAGAGTTAGAGTGCCAAAATTGTTGAATTTCCTCCTTTACATTATCGATCAACTTCTTATAAACATGTGAAATCCTCCCACCAAAAACCCATGTATCATTTTGAAGAGGATCGTTGAGTCTTTCTCTTCTTGTAAGTTCTCTATCTAAAGTTTTACTATTTATGTTCAGTTCAACACAAGTTTTTCTCATAAAGTGAGCCTTTCTCAAATGATGGCTTACTAATGAGGTTGTAAGAACTCCCAAAGAAGCTCTCTTATCATTTTTCTTGCTATTGTTTCCAATATAATTGAGAGCATTACAAATATTTTTGACAATAATAGAATTTTTCTCCATCTTCTTGTTCAAACAAATCTTCAATTTGGGTAGCAAAGATCTCATCTTGTGCATCTTTAACAATTGTACATAAAGTTGGCATTGCTCAATCAATTTCTTATTGCTAAAATATTGGTTTAAAATTTGTATAGCCCACAATCAAATGGTTTGTGTTGACCTAGTATTGCCTTCAAGATTGTCTATAATGTTCTCATCAATTTTAAGTAACCATTTTGGGGTTCTTAAAGGTCTTGAATTTGGAATTTGAATTTTTTCCATGGGAGGCTCTTCATTTCTCATGTAATTTGGTGATATATAATGTTCATTTGGTTTAACATTTTCACCTTCAATGTAAATTCCAACATTTTCACTTTCAATTCCCACATTTTCATTTCCAAATTCAATATCATGTTGAACATTTTGAATATCAATTTCAACATTTTCATTTCCAAATTCAATATCATGTTGAACATTTGAATATCAATTTCAACATTTTTATTCCCAATTTGAATATCATGTTCAACATTTCCAATATCAATATTTAGTGAAGAGCGCAAAAAATTTAAGTGCAATGGTTAGCAATACAAAGCATATAAAACCTCAAAAACATTCAAACATAACCATTTTACCTAAATTCTTTTCTTCTTCCTCCGATTGAGCCTTTGATGAAGTGAATAATATGCCCCTTCTCTACTTGATTGGATTGGCTCTTTGATAGGATTGCAGATTGCTCTCCACTACACAACAAGATAGGATATGATTAAAAAACCAAGCATGATGGATAATGGATTGGATTATGAGGCAATATTTGGGCATTAGGATGGTATGATCAAGGATTTTCATCCTCAAATGGACAAAATAAGAATATGATGGAAGTGGATGATTTGTGAGGAGATGAGACTCCAATTTATAGATTGGAGGAGGCCAAAATGGAGGGCCAAGATTGATTTGGAATGAAGGGTTAAGATTGAAAGAAAGAGTGGGAGAGGATTGAGAGGACAAGCTGTGGGATTCAAGACATATGTCATAAAGACATTTATTGTCTCCGCACCTCTCAAGGTACATATGGAAGAGTTCCCCAAGTACATTGGGAAGAGAAAAGGAATATAAAATTTTTTGGGGGAAGGGAGAAGGAATTAAAAATTCCAAAATAAGAGGATGTGTGGGAAGACTAAATGAGAAAAGGAATTAAAAATTCCTTGGAAAGAGGATGTATGGGGAGATTCAAATAATTTGGATTTCCTTGAAATGATCAAAGTGGGTATTCATGGCAAAGAGTTGACTCATCCCTAATCAAGGTGATTATGAATGTGCAAATGGTTAAGGAGATTGATTAGGTGGATTAATGAGTGATTAGAGTGCAAGTGGGAAAGTTAGGAGGATGTGACATGACAAGAGATAATGAATGGAGGAATATAAAATTGGATGATAAGCATGATTACGATGGGAGGATTGTCACTTGGATTTGGTTAACACGTCACAGATGAGTGTTTGGATTACATGCAAGTCAATATAAGCTCAGATAGATGGGAAAATCTCAGTGTGATGAGAAAGATCAGTATAAATGGGATAAATCTCAGTTTGATTGGATAAAGCTCAGTGTGATGGGGATCATAAATGGATTGGATAATATGGGAGGGGGATTAATGATTGAAGAGGATGGGATGGGATGGGGAATATGACTGGATTGGATTGGACGAGACGGGGAATATGATTGAATATGATAAGTTTTGATTATGGATATATAATAAATGGATTGGAACCAATGACAAGGGAGAACCAAGGCTTGGTAAAAGGATGGAATGGAGGAATAGATTGCTTGAATAGGAGATGGAGGGATTAAGTAGATGGATAGTGATAGGATATGGAGGAGTAAAGGATGAAAGATAGGTGGAATGTGGATCCAAGAACTATTGTACAAAGGAGGAAAGTTCCCCACTAAAGGTAGTGTAATTAAGGATAGAAGGATAGTAGATAATGATGTATGAAATGGAGGAATAATGTGGAATGCATATGGATAGAGGAAAAATGTATGCTTGTGTGTTCCAAAGCATGAATGGATATTATTTTTCCTCTATCTTGATCAAGATCAAATGGTATGGATTGAAGGATGGATTTGGATAGGATGAGGGATATGAGATGAGGGATATGGATAGGATATTCAAGATCAAATATATGAAAGGATGATGGATGTAGATATGATACAAATAGAAGATAAGCAATATGGTAGATATGGATGGTAGGATGGCATGGATGAAGTTTTCCCCCAAGTGTAGAGTGAAAGAGGATGAGGTGATTACACATGACATTTGCTCACTAAATTTTCATCATGGTACTTACCCAAGGCGTCACAAGACGTGGTTTTCACCATTGGATGTATTTTTTCTCTTAACCTTTTTTTCTTTCTTTTTTTTCCTTTTTTTTTTCTCTTTTTCTTTTTCTTTTTTGGAAATAGTTTGGATGAATATGAATTAGGATAAGGATGGTGAACAAGGGGATGTAAAAGGTAGTGGATGTGTGAAAAGGAGATGGAGGGAGGACTCAAGCATCTATTTTCATGGATAGTATCCCATAAAGATGTGCTTCATTAAACCAAGATAACTGGAGTTATGCACGTAGATGTTGGTATAAATAGATGGGGAGATGGAATAGATAAGGATTTATGCAAAGGATTGGATTAAAGGAATGAGATTATGAAAATAGATGTGGGATAATGGATGGGGTTGTGAAATAATTGTGGATAAATGAATGGGAATGTTGGGAAGATAAATATTAACACACACCTTGAAGGGTGGTGGAGTTGTTGAGGAGAGAGTTTTGAATTAGATGGAGGATCAAATGTGGATTTTGGGACATGCCAGCCCAAAATAGATGAAGGGGATGATGGACTTGTGATGGTGGATTTTGAGACGTAAGGGCCCAAAATGGATTTTGAAGATGGAGAATTGGAGGACTTATGAGTGGAGGGAGCTTGTGGATTAACAAGTTTGTATGCCAATTTGGATTCTTTGTTTGAGATTCATTTCTTCTGTGAGTAGCTTAGGAATCCACTTAGTTTTTGATTTTTTCTTTTTGGACAATTGTGGCTTTTTGGATTTTTCTTTCTTTTGGATCATATTTTTCTTTTCTTGAGCATGCCTTTTTGATGGGACATGTTGATTCTTGGATTTTTGTGGATTTATGACTTTATGCATTTTAGATATGGCATCCAAATTGCTTCCAATCGAAATGGTATGGGTGCATAAGGATAGATGACTTGGAGGTTTTATGGATGGTAGGATGGAGGGAGATTGTTGGAAGGAATTAAAGGATGTGTGACTTTGTTGATCTTTCTTAGGGATCATTTGAGGTGATGGAGTGGTGGATGGAGGGATGTAAGGACCTAAGATAGATGGAAGGGATAAAGGGTTTAGCTATGTAACATAAGGACCCAAAATGGATGTGGAAGAGGAAGGAATGAACTTTAGGACATAAGGACCCAAAAGGGGTTTGGAAGATGGGTGATGGAAATATTTGGATTAAGATGGAGGCATTTTAGATTTCAGAGAGATGGAAGATATGCCAACATCTCGAGCATGAGATTTGTATCCGAGGCCATATAAACTTGTATTTTATTTGACTTGAACGGGTTCCAATATGCATTGTTCATGGAGGCCTAACCCTTTGCCTTGATAATTAATTTTTTGATAAATTCTTTTTCCAATAGGATACTTATTATTTTGGAAACAAGATGCGAGTCCATTTTGAGGGGGATAGGAGGTGGAAGGGATTGTAAGCTCTTGGAGGAAACTAGAGTGTATGAAGGTGAAAGATTCAAGATGATAGGTATGAGATTCATAGATAACTGGGATAGGGGTGATGGGATCTTGTGTAGGATTGAGATCTTGTGGGGGATTAGGATGAATATTAGGATCTTGAGATGGATTGGGAACATGATATGGAAATGGAGGAATACTTTGATCCTGACTTGGGATGGGAACAAGTGGCGGAGTGGAAGGGATGAATGGATCTTGAGATGGAAGGAGATCATTGGATGGATGGATTATTTTTTCTTGAGATGGAGTGGAGGGGAACATGATCATGAGATAGAGTGGGGGATAGACATGGATTTTGAGATGTAGAGGTATCATGAGATAGAGGGATGCCTTGATCTTGAGGTGGAGAGGAATCTATGCTAGCATCCTTTGGAACAAGCTATTGACATGTTGGGGATTGTGAGGATGGTGGGATGGAGGAGGAGGTGGATTCTTCAACTTGGATAGATGGAGGGATGGTGGTATCAGAAGGCTTAGGGAATTGAGAGTTGTCTTGATTTGGAGGGGATGGAGGTGGATGGAGGACTTGGGGAGATTGGGCAACTTTGTTTTGAGGTGGTGATTTTGTCCTCTTTGCTAGTATTTCTTGGATAAAATTGCAGAGAAAGGATTTGGAGGATGAGGATTAGATGGAGGCTTAGTGGTAGATGGAAGATTGGGATTATGGATCAGGGGATTAGGATTAAGGCTTGGAGAACTATGGTGTAAACCATTTAGATGGTTAGTAGATATGATGGAAGTTTTGTAAAAAAGATGGGGATTGGTATGTAAATGGGGGAGAAGATGGAGGTATACATATTGGATCAGAGGGGTATGTAGATGAGGGATAATGTGAAGACATGGATGGGGAATAAGATATATTTTCATTGTCAAAGGTAGAGGAAGGATAAGGGATGTGAGACGAATTGGGATTGACTTAGTAAGTGTGATGGGATGGGAGACATGGATAGGTGGAAGTTGGATAAATTTGAGGCATGTATGAGCTGGATGGGCATGGTTGATAGGGTGATCCTTGAAATTCCATAACTATTTCCTCAAACCAACCCATGATGTTTTAATGTGGGTTTTCAATAGCCAAATTTTGCTTTCGTGAGAATGTGTAGACTATACAAGGGTAACCTCAAAATGAAGAGAATGGGGGGATAAGTTGGAATTGGATGAATGGACTTGATCGAGAAAAGTGATGAGATGATGTTAGATGAAGATGAGAATTAGGACTTAGCAAATTTCGATAGGATTGAGGATTGATTGGATTGGATTTTATTTTATTGGATTGGATTGGGTTTGATTTGATTGGATTGGATTGGTCCTTGGATTAGGACAAGATTGATTAGATGAAGATGACACCTTAGCCCCTAGATTAGGATTTGGATGGGAATCGATGATGTTAACCACAAAGCAAGGTGACAACCAAGATAGGTAAAATTTAGACCTTTAGATTAAGATGAAATTGATCTAGCCTTCTTCTACTTAGGATAACCTTATGTTCCTAAGAAAAAGAGGGTAAAAGGATTAGGGTTTTGATCAACCCAAAATGATTAAGCAAAGGTACTTGGAAAAGATTCTTTCCCAAGCACAAAAACTAATTTATTGATTGATTAAAGATAAAGGTTTAAATCAAACTTTCACAAAGTATTGACCTTAGGATGAGGTTTATTGATTGATAGATGATTGGATCAGAAGGTTGATTAAGTTGATGTGCTAAGTTCTCGAGGATAGAATGCAAATGATTATGGGAGAATGGATTGATGATAGGAAGAAGGGGAAGGTTACCCAAGACTAGATAGAGGGTTGGCCAATGATATTAATTGGGGATTGATAATCATTTGGATGGATGAAAATTGATTGGATGTTTGACTCGAATGGAGGTGGCGAAATAGGGGTTTGATAGTGAAAAAGTGAATATTGATGGGTTTGATAAATGTTTGGTCAAATTTGGGAATGTTTTGGATGTTATCTACTCTTGGCAAGAGAAATCAAACAATTACAAGAACATTGGCCAAGGCAATGCTTTATGAAAAGCGTACAAGTGAAGGGGGCCTAGATTAGCCCAAACAAAATTTCACTAGTTTTGCACAAATGAAGACACGTATCAGACATACAACTTAGGTTGGAAAGTGAAAACCATTCAATGGGCCTCTCACACAAATGATACCTCAAACAAGCAGACAAATAGAGATTCTAGTAGCATTGGCTTTCCCTTACAGTGCACTCACTTCTCAAGCATACTAGATTCTCTTACGCCGAAGATGCGAAGATCTATTATACGGGGAATTAGTGTCTCATCCTAAGTGGGTACATGAGAGGTAACTTCGGGGTATGATCCACATCCCTTGCACCATCAAATATGGGATTTTGGCTACTACAACAAGGATCTTAGTGTAATTCCAGGGGATCACCAATCCAATGATAGATTCTTGAAGGAAGCCACTTAAGGCTTTAACTGAGCTTATCAATGCAGAGGGGGCCGCCAAATACGTTTAATTCACTCATCACTCCAACCACCTAACCAACATATTTATTTAGCGGCTTGAAAAACCCGCTCGAGATCGCGTCGGGAGAGTCGATATCCCCAATGTGTCCCAATTGAAACTACTCTCATGGGGTGATGAAATCCCTAATCAAGAATAGCCCTCAACTACAAAAGAAAAAAGAGGGTGTTGTCAATCACCTTTCTCATCACCTAAGGTCCGTGAAGGCAAGGGGAGAGGATAATAGGTGTGACAGTGGGTCCACCCTACACGAGTGCAAGTGCACTAAACACATAAAACATACATTAATTTTAGTCCCACATGATAAAGTTGTCTAATCTAGGAATGCAAAAAACTAATACTAGTGAGAAAATGACATCTTTGACAAGCGAGCTACAAAAAAATAGATTAGTAGTCTGAAAATCTTATCTTAGACACACGATTAAAGCCTGCCAAAACTCAAATTTGATTAGCACACTAAAACCCCTCATAGCGTTAGCACAGACATCGAACGTCTGCGTAGACAATAAACATCTACGTAGACGCCAATGTAGGGCTTGGACTACAAACCAAAAGCAAAAAAGTAAGAATATATTTTAAATTTAAATTTAAAAACTGATAAGGAATTTATTACCTGCGAAGATGTTGTGAAATGCAAATGCTACTCGACTGCGCAAACGTTAAAACACTTATGTGAAAGAAAACATTAAGTACATAAATTTAAATTTTTAAATTTAAAAAACATGTAGGAAACCAAGTTGACATAGACGTCAAACCAGAGCATAGACGTCAGCTATGTGTCCAAACGCTGATGCGTCAATTAGCCCAAAAATTACTAAGCCTAAATTTTAAATATCTGCTTAAAACTTGAATACGAAAGATTGTAAATTGCCTAATTTAATTTTTTTTGTGGTTTTTGACAAATTTTTAATTGTTTTTATGTTTTTAAATTATTAAAAATTGTAAAATGCTCAAGAAAATTGTCTAGAGACACTAAGTGGCGGAGACGCCGAAACTCAGAACATAGACATCAAACAGGAAACCCTGCAAAACAAAGCAGGAAAAAAATTAAATGTAAAATGTAGACACCAAATCAAAGCGGAGACATCGATCCAGCGGACGCGAAGACGCGGTTTTGCAAACAGAGACGCCGAACCGAAACCTGAAACTAAAAACTTCATATAAACTCACAAAAACGATTAGTAAGAGGGACATGGGTCCCACCGGGCGTGCCAAAATGAAGAGGGCAGAAAATTTAAGTGCAATGGTTAGCAATACAAATCATATAAAACCACAAAAACATTCAAACATAGCCATTTAACCTAAATTCTTGTCTTCTTCCTACGATTGAGCCTTTGATGAAGTGAAGAATGCGCCCCTTCTCCACTTGATTGGATTGGCTCTTTGATAGAATTGTGGATTGCTCTCCACTACAAAACAAGATAGGATATGATTCAAAGACTGAGCATGATGGATAATGGATTGGATTATGAGGCAAGATTTGGGTATTATGATGGTATGATAGTGGATTTTTATCATCAAATGGACAACAAAAGACTATGATGGAAGTGAATGATTTGTGAGGAGATGAGACTCTAATTTATAGATTGGACGAGGCTAAAATGGAGGGTCAAGATTGATTTGGAATGAAGGGTTAATATTGAAAGAAAGAGTGTGAGAGGATTGAGAGGACAAGGTGTGCAATTCAAGAGATATGCCATAAAGACATTTCTTGTCTCCACAACTCTCAAGGTACATGGGGAAGAGTTACCCAGCTACATTACGAAAAGAAAAGGAATATAAAATTCCTTGGGGCAAGGGAGAAGTAATTAAAAATTCCAAAATAAGAGGATGTGTAGGAAGACTAAATGAGAAAAGGAATTGAATATTCCTTGGGAATAGGATGCATGGGGAGATTCAAAGAATTTGAATGATCAAAGTGGGTATTCATGGCAAAGAGTTGACTAATCCCTAATCAAGGTGATTAGGGACGTACAAATGATTAAGGAGATTGATTAGGTGGCTTAATGAGATTAGAGTGCAATTGGGAAAGTTAGGAGGATGTGACATGAGGAGAGATAATGAGTGGAGGAATATAAAATTGGATGATAAGCATGATTAGGCTAGGGTTAATTAAGCTAGATGATAGGTGATTTGTAGGAATGATGGAATTAGTTAATTAATTGAAATTAATTAACTAAGTGGGATTTAGAAGAAATAATGATTGAGATGACCTAAGAAGAATGGTGGAATAATTAATTTATTGATAAATTAATTATAGGACTATAGTGATAAAATTAATTATATTTAATTTAATTAATTTTAAGAAGAAAGGGACTCACACAATTAAATTAATTAATTATGTGAAGAGGCTTCAATTAATTAAATATTAATTTAATTAATTTTAGATGTCTACATCTAGATTTCATTTTAATTTTCAAAATCATGCTCAACATTTTCAGATTCAATTTTCTCTTCACTTGAAGTAATATTTGTAGAGGCTTCACCAATATTTGACATATCTTGTCTTCTATTCCTATGACTTTCTCTATATCTTTGTCTATATGCTTCAATTTTCTCTTTTGAAAGTTTCCTTTTATGTCTTTTCTTTCAATGATTGTTGCTCCCCATTATACCTCTACAAAGATGCTAAAAAATGATTGCTAATGACAAATTTGTGTAAAAGATTCTCAAAAAATGACAAGGGGAAAGGGAGAGAAGGGGAATTGGAGAGGGATAGATAAGGAGAGAAGGGGAAAGGGCTCAAGGGGGTGGACAAGGGAGAGAGAGAGAGAGAGAGAGAGAGAGAGAGAGAGTAATTAGGGGGATGGAGAGAGGGAAGGAGATGGAAGTATATACCTTGTCACCTCTCTTTTTTTTGATACTCCCATCTCCTTCCCTCTTCTCCTCCCCTTAATTCTCTATCTATCCATCTCTCACCCAACCCCTCTCCGTTTCCTCCCATCTCCCCCTCCCCCCAATCTCTCTCTCTCTAGATCCATTTCCCCTTCTCTCCCTATCTCTCCCTCTCCCTTTCCCCTTCTCCCTCTCTCTCTCCCTCTCTCTCTCTCCCTCTCTATCTTCCTTTCTCACCCCCTTGATCCCTTTCCCCTTCTCTCATTCTCTCGTTCTCTCCCTTTCTTCTTGTCTCTCTATCTCTCCCTCTCTCTCTCTCTCTCCCTTTCCCACTCCCTTGAGCCATTTCTTGTTCTCTCCCTCTCCCTTTTCCCTTCTCTCTCTCTCTCTCACACACACACACACTCTCACTCTCTCTCCCTTTCCCAGAGCCCTTTCCCCTTCTCTCTTTTTCCCTTTCCCACCCCCCCTCTCTCTCTCTCTCTCTCTCTCTGTTTGTCTCTCTCTCTCTCGCCCACCCCCTTGAGCCCTTACCCCTTATCTCCCTATCTAGATCACTTTCCCCTTATCCCTTACCAACCCCCTCTTCCTCCCCCCCCTCTCTCTCTCCATCCCTCTCCCTCTCCCTCTCCATCTCCCTATATCCTTTTCTCCCTCTCCCTTTGTCACTCTCCCTATTGTAAACAAGGTGTCGAATATCAGATATTATCCGATATCCAATACTTTTTATTATTAATAAATAATAGTATATATTATAATATTAATATTATAATTTATTAAATATTATATAATATATAATATATATTAATATTATAGTTTATTAAATATTATATAATATCTAATATGTATTATTGTAATGGTGGGAAAATGGTGAATGATAAATCAAGAAGGAAACTACCCTTTCCCTCAAAGAGAGATGAGAGTTTCACTATCGATTACCATTCAAGCACTTTTCACCATTACATTAGAAAGAGAAGAGGATAATTCAATAGATTCAATCTCTCCACACAAAGATGGTAGATTGAATTCTGAATGAACGGGGAATGCTAAGTTGATCCCCTCTTTCTTGTTTGAAATGGAAAGGAAATTGACTGAATTATGTAGTGCAAAAGTGAAAAAGAATTGATTATAACTTGAGATCGGAATATGGGATGAAGCTGTGCACCTGGATCTGGCAGTAAAATGTCAAGATGAATTCGCCTTGCGAATTTGAGGAAAAGTTTCTCGGACCGTAGCGGGAATGTACACAGTCCTCCGAAAAATCCGTGAAATGAAAAGGGTTTTTCTGCCTCTGCAAATGGAGCATGAATCCGAAAGTACAGTTGCACACCTGTAACCTACACACAAAAAAGAGAGGAAAATGGGTTGGGATTAGGGATTTGCATTTAGTTCAAACCCCAATTTTTGAATTAACCAAGTAATGAAAGAAAGTACTTGCAAGTAGATGTAAATGAAAGACCGAATTGTAAATCACCTCAAGGGAGGTTGTAGTAGAAATGTTGATAGAAGTGCTTGTGTGGAATTGAATGTTGAAATCAATCTCCTCTTCAATGGTTGAATGCTTGACTTGAATGCAACACCTAGCCTTGAAGGGAGACTTGAGAATGCTTAATGCTGGAAATGAATATTTGAATGTTTGAATGCTCTTGAATGCTTGATCGCTTGTGCATACTCCAATCTTATCCAACTTCAAATTATTCAACTTATGCAAATGAGAGAGATAATTCCCCCTTAAATACATGTTGGTGGATTTGAATTTCATCACAGGCAAATATCGGGGGAGTTTCCCACCCAAGGCACAACCAACAATGCAGCCCTAGGAAGGGTCTTGCCCCAAAATAGGGCAGGGACAGGGGCGCCATGCCCCTATCCTACCCCTTTCTCCAGGGCAGAGTGTGGACGAGCTGATGCAGAGGCCAAGGAAGAAGCTATTTTTGCAAGATGAGCAATCTCCGATCTCCGATCAGGATAAAGGATTCAAATTTGCATGCGTGAGGACCCTAATGCAGTCAAAAATCACTAGGGTTGCAATTTTATGACACTACATTTAGCCCCCACTTTAGCGAGAGTATAAGCCAATACTATCGGTAAAGTACAAAGAAACAAGATTGAAAGACATTTACCATGTCAAGGAGGAAAGATGCGCCAAGCCCCTAGTGGACATAAGATCTTATGACTTTGATTAACAAAGTAAAAGGGAAGATCGAGAAGGGGAGAACCATGACTGCAAGTAGCAAAGTTCCCTTCACTATGAGTCATGAAAGAAAGGATACAAAAGATTACAAAGCAAAAAAAAGCTCACTAAGTAATTCTAAGTATCACAAGAAGGAAAGAATGAGCAGAGTGTATGCCCCCATGTTAAAGTGATCGCATGTGCCTTATTGAGGGCAATTGCTTTAAGGTAGGATACACCCAAGAGAGAGAAGGAAGGGAGCACACTATCGCAAGGATTTAGCCCCTAATTGAGGTATAAACCCAAGGATAATGAACACAAAACACGAGGTAGTGTCGCTTTCCTTGGGGTCAGTATGCTATATGATAACTCATGTATATCATGAATGTATATGCATATAATAATCTTCATTCCCCAAAGAAGGACACTACCTTTGAAGAAAGGGAAGAGAGGATGTATTTTGAGTCAACATGAAAGAGACCAAGACAAGATCTCAATGCCTTGCATCATCCCCAAGTAGACATTAAGGGAACAATAGAAGAACATGGATACACATAGAAGAATGATTACAAAAGAGAAAGAAAGAAGAGAGAGAAGACTTGTTGTGCTAATATTGCTAATCTAGCATGACATCCACCTCCCAATCTTGCTGATCACTATTTTAGGAAGGCGAGCAACACGCCAGAGGAGCGACATCGAGCACAATAGATGGAGCTATCACAAGATCCAAACAAGGACTATGCTCATTTTGTAAGTCACTTTGTTCGATTCTAGGAGCTAGGATTAGGGTTTGTGAAAATTTATCTGATAAATGCTTGTCCACATCAACATACTCATACTCACTATCAGAAACATTAGGAGTTGTATTATCATTATGAATAACATTTTCACCCATTTATTCATCAAAGTTTAAAGAGAGAGGAGCAAGAACACAAATAGAAGTAAAACCATCACATGTTTTATGCAACTTATGATTTGGAGATCTTGGTTGAACGTCGTACTTAGGAGAAAAGGGAATCATGTCAACTGTTGTAGTCTGAGGAGATTGAGTATTTGGAGGGATAGCTTCACGAGCTTGAACACAGTTGGTGTTCTCTTGCACAATGATTCCATTGAGTCCTAGTGGAAGGATAGGAAGGAGGAGGAACACTTGATAAAGTAGGAATGTTTCTCTCCTTGATAGTTGAAGGTTTAGGTTGAGGTCTTTTGGGTTGAACAATAGGAGAAGAAAGCCTCTTCTCTTGATAAGAGGAAGGAGGTGGAACTGTGCCATAGAAAGGAGGAATATTAGGTGTAGTAAGGAGACCAGGTCCACCATGAGGAGGAGGTATAGGTCTAACCTTAGGAAGAATATTGGTGTTCTCCTTAAGAGAAGGTAAAGTCACATCCATAGGTATAGGTTGATAGTCTTTCTTAGGAGGAAGATTAGTTCTATTGGAAGAACCTCATCTTGAAGAATAATAGGAATGTCAAGTGTTGGAGATCTAGGTTGACTTAAGGATAAAATCATATCGTTCTTCCATTTTTGATAATATTGAAAAAGAGCATCTCTCCTTGATGGAAGAGAATGAAATTGTTTAGGCCAAAAGAAATCAATAGGAACACCAGAGCTTCTTTTGGATGGACGAAATAAGCTATGGTTCACTGTTATGATTTCTCCATTGTGAGTAAATTTCAAACATTTGTGGATTGGAGAAGCAATAGCCTTCATGGAAGATATCCAAGGGTAGCCCAACTTCACGCAGAATTGCTCAGAAGAAGGCATGATAACAAAGTCAACATCCATGGATTTAGTATGAACTTCAATAGGAAGGGTGATAGAACCAATGGTAGGACAAGAGAAGCCATCAAATAACTTCACAACCACATTAGAAGTATCATATATTGGGTTATGCAATCATAAAGTGAAAAGATACTCTTTAGTTATGACATTAACCATGCAAGAGGGATCAATAAGGACACCATGGAAAAGGATATCCTTAACCTTTGCAACTATATAAAGGGCCATCAGGTGCTCTAATGGTCTCACTAGGGTCAAATGTAATACAAGGATCCTTAGGTGTATCTTGTGTTTCTACCATATTAACCAAGTTTGGAGCCATGGAGGTGAATTCTTCAGAAGTGAGAGAATTAGGCACAATCTCAATAATGTTAGAGGTATGAGATGGAAAGGGATCAATGAAAATCTTAAAATTTTGATTAGGAGGAGCAACTGATTTATTCCCTTTATCATTCACACCTACCATAGATATAGTATTATTATCAATCAAGTCTTGAACCTTACTTTTCAATGCAAAACATTTCTCAGTATCATGACCAAGTTGACGATGAAATTGGAAAAAGGAATTATTATCAAAATAAGGAGATGCAATTTTGGAAGGATCAGTTTGTTTTATAGGAGGAAGTTTGATAACATTTCTGTGCAATAACTAAGACATAATACTATGTAAATATTCATTCAAAGGAGTAAACTATCTTTCTCTTTGGAAAAATTTAGAAATAGAAGGCACACCTGTTGTAGCATTCACATGGTTGTTGTTGATTGGATCATTGAACTTGATGAAGCGTTTTGTTGGTTTGAACTTCTCAAACGGTTGTTGAACACTCAACCCCTTATCACTTAGAGCCATAGGAGTGGATTGCTCCATTTGACTCACAACCAGTTGATAATTGTGGAGTGTTGCGCACAACTGCGGAAAGTAAGTAAACTCAGACAAAAGAAGCTTTTCCCTGATATCTTTTTGTAAATTAGAAATGAAAACTCTTTGAATATCATTATCAGGCACATGAAAAGAAATTTGAGCACACAAATGCTTATATCTACCAATGAAATCAATCATTTTTTATTTAACACCTTGTTTACAATGAATTAAATCAGTCAAAGTGATTTTAGGACCAATGTTGTTTTGAAATTGTTGGATGAAAGCATTTGCCAATTATTGAAAGGAAGTGATAAAATAAGAAGGCAGAGAGCAATACCATTGTAAGGCCTTATCTCTTAGTGTTCTCGTAAATAGTTTTGCAAGAAATCATTGATCATAAGCAAAATTAGTACACAAGGTTTGAAATGTTTTAACATGCGTAAGAGGACCACTTTTTCCATTATAGAGTTTCAATTGAGGGATCTCCACATGTTTAGGTGGCACAACTTTAAGAATATCAAGAGAAAGTGGGCTTACAACATCAAAGGTGGGCACACTAAACTTGGATTGAATCATGGAAGCAATTTGTTGTTGTAAGGAAGACACGGTTTGAGCAAGATTGTTGATTGCCATTTCGCTAGAAGAATTGATGTTAGACATAGGTGAGTGAGAAGGTGGTGTGATGTTGTTGAAAGAAGGCATGGACTGAGAATAAGGTGGTGGGAGATTATGATAAGTAGGCGTTGGTGATGATTGGGTAGGAAAAGGGACACTTAAAGGAGGAATAAAGTTGTTGAAGAAATTGTCCCCTTGTGTCACACTGATTGGTTGAGGAATAATAGGAACACTCAAGAAAAACATAGGTAAAGATGGAGGATTAAATGAAGAAGAGGGATTTCCCCCATGGCCTATGGTTGTAGGAATGACATTTTGAGTTGAGGTAGCCATGATGTTAGATGTGAAAGTAGGAATACTAGTCATAGGATTAGTCAAAGGAATAGAGGAATTGACTTATGTTGAAGGTTGTGAGTAACCTAGGGTTTCGGCACAACTCTTGATAGGCATGAGATTAGAATCAACAATATGTGCAATGCCACACAATATATCAATTCCATTCTTATCACTTTGAAGCATGCATTTAAGACCTTCAATTAATGGAAGAGATTCACTATTAGGGTATTCTTGGGACATCCATTATTGAAAGCTATCAAATTGATTGTCCAATGTGGAAAGTTGATCTAAAGAAACCCTAGTTAAAGCTTCTTCTTCATCATGGGATCCATCAATGGGGTGAATAGGCACATGATTAGGATGGGAAGAATTAGCATCATCCTCATTAAAGAAGTCACCCAAATTAGGCTCCATATCCTCGATAATTAAACCTTGGGAAGCCTTAATTCTAATGCTTTGTCTAACGAGGATAGGATAGGTGGGACTAATAGTGGTAAAACTCATGCACTGGAGGGAAAATTGGAATTTTGAATTGTGAAACAAAGCTTACAAAATTGGTTAATGCAAAATTTAAGAAAATAATGATTACACAATTTAAAATTTGTTGGAGAAAGGGAATGACACAATTTCCAAAAATGAAAGGAAATTGGAATTTTAAAATTAGGGCCAAGGGAATACCACTTAATTTTAAAATTAGAATTTTTAAAATCAGGGCAGACTATAATTAACCTCTTAAATTTAAAAATATTCTTGAAATTTGAAATGTTGAATTTTGAAGGTATTCCTGATTCTAGAGGGATCAAAAATCGATAAAATCAACCAATCTTTGGGATTTAGGCTATTAAATACAGTCATAACAGTCCCAAAATTTTGGAAAAAAAGCCAAGGACTGTGGCAGGAACACACATGGTCCGACCAACTTTTCTTGAAATTTTCAGGGATGGATATTACGATGATTTTAAAGCTATCCCCAAAAAATTGGAAAATTTTACGATCTCTAGATGGGCGAAATGAAGGTACAAATATGAAAATAAGACCTTATTAGGGTTTTGAAGAAAAAAAGAGGAATTGAATTGCAATTTTGAAAAGGGTCAAACCTAATGGATAGAGACACCTTGGAAAATGTTTAGAAATCTGAATGTAAATGAAATTGATTTGAAATTCACACAAAATCCAATTAATTTTAAAAATTAGGGTTTGATGACCTAACCATTTAATTTTGAGATTTGAATTTTGGGAAAAAGGGGGAAAATTGAAAATTTGAATTGTAGGATTGAAGACAAATCTGAGAACAATTAGAAATCTGAAAATTAAATTGAAATCCAATTTTTGCACAAGTTCAAGATGATGCTTGAAAATTAGGGTTTTAACAAGTACCCTCTTAATTTTGTAAATTTTAATTGCAAATTGAACAAGACAATGAGGAAATTGAATTTGACAATCAAAACAATTTTCAGATCTAAGATAACCACAAGAAATTTTTACAAATCACAAGTTCAATTTTAAATTTAAAAACTAGGGTTTTGAATGATTTAACCACTAAGTTTGCAGAAAGTTGAAACTTGTAAACGAAAAAATGCAATTTTTTCAAAGGAAAGCATGCAAGATTTTGGGTTCACCAAAATGTAATGGTGGGAAAATGGTGAATGATAAATCAAGAAGGAAACTACCCTTTCCCTCAAAGAGAGAGGAGAGTTTCGCTATCGATTACCATTCAAGAACTTTTGACCATTACATTAGAAAGAGGAGAGGATAATTCACTAGATTCAATTTCTCCACACAAAGATGGTAGATTGAACTCTGAATGAATGGGGAATGCTAGGTTGATCTCCTCTTTCTTATTTAAAATGGAAAGGAAATTGGCTGAATTATGTAGTGCAAAAGTGACAAAGAATTGATTATAACTTGAGATCGGAATATGGGATGAAGTTGTGCACCTGGATCTGGCAATAAAATGTCGAGATGAAGTTGCCCTGCGAATTTGAGGAAAAGTTGCCTGACCGTGGTGGGAATGTACACGGTCCTCCAAAAAATCTGTGAAATGAAAAGGGTTTTTCCACCTCTGTAAATGGAGCCTGAATCCAAAAGTAAAGCTATGCACCTACAACCTACACATAGAAAAGAGAGGAAAATGGGTTGGGATTGGGGGTTTGTGATGGGATGGTGTTTGGGATAGACTAGCCTAGTCTATGCTCTTGGATCCTTTCCCTGGATCACCTGGTGTTCTCTACACACCCTAGGGTCTCTAGGACTTCCTTTTCTTGAGGAATCCCCTGACCTTGCCCAATTCCACCTACCAATGAGTTGCAATGCTTCTCCTCAGGTCTCACCTGCTCATGTGACGAAAAACCCCTTACTATGGCTAATAAGGGCTTGGCTTGTTCTACACCTTCCAAGGTCTTAGCAAGGTTAGGATAGGCCTTAAACCATGTTTTAGATCCATCCATGTGCCCCCAAGAAGTTACAACCTTCATTCCTCCTACCGATTTCACTATTTTGTGTTTTGCCTACAAAATAGGGCTACAAGGATTAGGACCAATTAGGCCTCCTACCCGGTCCTTTAGGGCTCCCTCTCATAAAAGTTGCACAAACTACCAAAACTCCCAAAATGGACTACCATTAATTTGGCAAGGGCTCATGGATTTCTCTATTTTTGGGCCTCCAAGTGGCCGTACAGTGCCTAGGGCAAATTTTGGGGTTTTTAAGGGTTTTGTGAGGGTTTTAATGGTCTGCCTGGGTCATAGTGGATGTTTTGTGTTTTAGAGACCTTTCCTAGATTGATGGAGGCTCCTACTTCACACTAGTGGTGCTTCACACACTCCTCTACACCTCCTCCAAAGGGTGCACTCTCCACTGACCAACCTTGCTCTTCAAGACCGCTGCAATTTGACCCTTCCTAGTCGGGCACTGTCCAGTCTCGCCTAGCAGTGGGTCTTTGTATGGCCTCCTTGCATTTTAAAGGGCCCTTCTTTTATTTAACTATGGTACATGGTCTTTACTCCCATTCCCCATGGTTTCATGGTGATTCCACAATGGGGAACGAAGTTATGATCCCATTTGCACAAACCAATCCAAAACTGGATAGTGAGAAGGCAATTTACACACTATTTCAAAACACACACAACTTGCAAATAAAAACCTAATATAATTGCTCAAAATGAAATTATTTACACCATGCAAGACACTCCACATAGTTTTACATGCAAATCAATCCATTAACTTGCTCGGTTGCTTCATTCAAACTGAATGGTAACCAACAAACAATCACAGTCAAGCTTTCCTTACTTGGGTCGTACAATGTCTGACATCCAACCCATTAACTTAGGGTTTGGAAATACTTATAATACCCTCTCCTCAGTCTGTGTTCCCTTATTAGGGTTTTCCATGCCAAACTAAGAATTTTGGCCTCATGGTGGAAAAGTTGCTTGACACCTTTTAAAAGTTGTCATGCAACTTTTGAGCAACTTTCCCAATGTTGCTTTTCTTGACTCCTAGACCCACATTGGGCCAACCTAAGGACTCCACCATGCTATGAGGGACCCCTAAACACCTCAAATGCACACATACCCCCTATTTTCAAGAAAATCTTAATTTTTGACTCAAGACCCTAAGACCTCAACTAGGACCTAGCTAGGACCAATGAGCACATGGCTCTTTATTTTATATACAATGGCTTCAAAAGAAGAATAAAACCAACAAAAAAAAGAAAGAGGAAGATCTTTGAAGGGTGCTCCTGCACCATACTCCCCCTCTGCACACAACTAAGTAATGGAAGAAGAGATGAGAGTCGGGTCTATGCCAAGTGTCTTGAACCTGCTCTCTTCAACCCAGGTAGCTTCAGACTCAAGCTGACCTGCCCACTTCACCAAGTGTTCCATGTAGACCTGGTGTCTGGTGGACATCTTTACTCTTGATTCCAAGATCTTCTCTTCTATAGGCTTCTTCACGTGTGGTAAGACATTAACATATAGGTCCTGTAGCACCTTGGCTTGGTTCTCCTTTTGCCCTGCTATTTCACCCTTGTACATGATTAGGTCAGCTACATTAAAGACTGGTGATATAGTCAAATCTAAAGGTAGGTCAACCTTGTAATCATTCTCCCCATACTTTGATAGAATTCTACAAGATCCTACCCTCTTCATTTGCAGTTTGGTAGGCTTACCACTTTGCATCCTAGCTTTGCTCAAATGGACCATCACAAAGTCACCCACCTTGAACTGAAGCTCTCTCCTTTTCTCATCCATTTTGGCCTTCAGTTTTTTAGTGGATTCAAGGATGGCTTTCTTGACTTTCTCTTGGAATTCCTTGATAGTTTGAGTGAAGTCCTTTGCTTGCCCACTCTTCATTTCCAAGGTACCAAGGTCTCTCAACTCAGATACTCCTCTTGGGTGTCTACCATAGACAACCTCAAAAGGACTTCTACCAGTGATCCTATTCACACTATCATTATATGCATGCTCTACTTGAGGAATGATTAGGTCCCATGTCTACCCATACTCCTTAGTTAAGCACCTCAACAAGTTTCCTAACACCCTATTGATGACTTCAGTCTGACATTCAGTTTGTGGGTGGTAAGCTAAGCTAAATGAGAGATTAGTTCCAAGTCTCCTCCATAATCTCTATCGAAAAAGACTCATGAACTTGCTGTCCCTGTCTGAAACAATGCTTAAAGGGAGTCCATGAATCCTAACAATCTCCTTAAAGAAGAGATGTGCGACATAGCTAGCATCATGTGTAGTCCTACATGGAATGAAATGTCTCATCTTGGAAAATCTATCTACTACCACATAGATGTTGTCCATACCTATCTTTGTCTTGGGAAGTCCTACTACAAAGTCCATGCTTATACATTCCCAAGGTCTATTAGGGACCGACAATGGTTGATAGAGACCAACATTGCTTGATCCTCCTTTTTCTCTTTGGCACGCACCACATTGTTCTACATATCTTTTCACATCTCTTGGTAACTTTGGCCAATAGTAGTACCTCTGTACTAAATCCAAGGTTTTGTTAACTCCAAAGTGTCTACTTAAACTACTATTATGTTTCTCTTGGATGAGGTTTTCCCTCATGGATCCTCTTGGTACACACAACTGATTACCCTTGAACAAGAGACCATTTTGGAGAGTGTAATATGCATACTCACCATGGAAATGGTTCTCAAACACCTTGCAAACCTTGTAAGCTGATGAGAAGTCTTCATCTCCTTCATAGAGGTCCTTGAAACCTTCTATTCGTATGCTTTACAACTGTAGTTCTTGAACTATCAACAACTTCCTACTTAATGCATCTGCCACCTTTCTAAGTTGCCCCTTATTATGCTTAATGGTGAAGGTGAAGGATTGGAGGTATTCCATCCATTTCAAATGCCTATTGCTAAGATTCTCTTGAGTGTTAATGTAAGTCAATGCTTGGTTGTCTATGAACACCACAAATTCCTTTGGAAGTAAGTAATGCCTCCATTTTTTAAGAGACTGCACTAATGCATACAACTCTAGGTCATAGGCCGAGTACTTCTTCTTTGCTTCATTAAGCTTCTTACTGAAAAATGCCACAGGTCTTCCCTCTTGACTCAATACACCACCTACTACAATTCCACTTGCATCACACTCCAATGTGAATAGCTTATCAAAGGTAGGTAGGAGAAGGATAGGTTTTGTGGCTACTTCTTGCTTCAACAATTGAAATGCTTTGTCAACCTGCTCAGTCCATTTAAACTTAGTTTTAAGGCCTCCCTTAATGGTGTCAAGGACTAGTGCACATATTCCAATGAAGTTCCTCACAAACTTCCTATAGAATTGAGCTAATCCATGGAAACTCCTAACTTTAGTCCCTGTTCTAGGTGCAGGCCAATTCAAGATTGCCTCCACTTTGCTTGGATCCATCTTCAAGGTTCCTTTAGACACCACAAATCCTAAGTAGAACAACTCTCTCTTCAAGAAGTCACACTTCTCTAGGTTGATGGATAACTTCTCCTCATGCAACCTCTCTAAAACTAACCTCAAATGCTCAAGGTGCTCCTCTTTGGTTTTGTTATAGATGAGTATGTCATCTAGGTACACCACCACAAACCTACCTGTGAAGTTTTTTAACACCTCATTCATCAACCTCATGAAGGTGCTTGAGGCATTGGTGAGTCCAAATGGCATCACAAGCCATTCATACAATCCTTCTGTGGTCTCGAAAGCAGTCTTCCACTCATCACCCTCCTTGATTCTAATATGGTGATAACCACTTTTAAGGTCCAATTTGGTGAAATACATAGCACCTCCTAGATAGTCCATCAAATCCTCTATTCTAGGAATAGGAAATCTATACCTTATGGTGATCCTATTGATTTCCCTTGAGTTAGTGCAAAGTCTCCACTTGCCTCCCTTCTTTGATGCTAGCACTACCAGGACTGCACATGGGCTGATGCTCTTCTTAATCAATCCTTGTTCCAATAACTCCTACACTTGCCTTAATACCACCTTGTTTTGCTTTGGGAACAAAGTCTATTTGATGGCTTATAGACCTTCTAGGTGGGAGTGTTGCAGGTGCTCCATCACTCACTATGTCCTTATACTCTTGCAACATTTGCTTCACCTCCTTGGGTACTTCTACCTGCAACTTGTCTTCTTCCTCCTTTGGTTTCACAAAGATGGCACACTTCACTATCTCCTCCTCATGTAGCAAGATTAAGAACTCTTTACCAATAGCCAATAAGACACTAGGTGTTTTTGAAGTTCCCTCTTTATCCTCTGTCAAGGACTGAATCTTGAAGGTCTTGCTATCCTTCTTGAATGATATGGAGTTCTCCTCTCCATCATAGACCACCTTCCTATCAAATTGCCAGGGTCTTCCTAGCAGTAGATGACAAGCATCCATAGGCAACACATCACAAAGGATCTTATCCTTATATCCTCCAATAGAAAACTCTACCCAGGTCTGTTCATTGACAAGCACACTCTGTCCTTTGTTCAACCAAGTCACCTTGTAAGGGCTAGTGTGGGGTATTCTTGTGAGTTTCAACTTCCTAACTACCTATTCTGATATGATGTTGTTAGTTGAGCCTGAATCAACTATCACCTTGCACACTATACTAAGAACTTTGCATCTCACCCTAAACAATGCTTTCCTATGTTTGGGTTCCTCCTTAACCAGATGTCTGATCATAATCCTATTGAACATCAGATTTTCTCCAATTTCTGATTCAATCTGGTCCACATCCGGTGTCTTGCTCCTTGAAGAGTCTTCATGAGCATAAGTAACCCTCTTTCCACTGTTTGATGAGGTAGGCTTGTTAGGGCATCTATATGTCAGGTGTCCCAATTGTCCATAGTTGTAACACTTCATAGTTGCAAAGTAGGAGTTACCTCTACCGGTACCTCTACCCCTACTTGGACCACCTTGTGCACCTCTACCTCTAGAATGGCCTCCCTTAAGATTGGTTTCACTGCCATGTTCAGTCAACTTGGCTTCTCCTTGGTTCCTTTGCTCATTTGACTTGCTTTGGTAACCACCTCGGTGGTTCATTTGGTCTCTACCTCTACCTCTACCCCTGTTATTGGAGTCTCCTTTCCTTTTTTTCCTCTCTTCCACCTTGGCAGCAAGCTGATGACATTTTGGAACAATATTTGGAGTCCATAGGCTTATCTCCTCTTGAATGTTCCACTTTAGGCTGCTTAGATACCTATCCACCTTAATAGATTCATCTTCTTGGACATTGGATCTAAGACAAAGTTTTTGAAATTCTTCGGTGTAGGAGGTCACATCAAGGTCTTTTTGTTTCAAACCCTATCTCTTCTTATGAAGTTGGACTTCATAATCCTCTGGTAAGTAGTTCTCTTTGATCTTTCTCACCATGGCCTTCCAATTGGCAATAGGTAGCTTCCCCATGCTAAGTCTCTCTTCTTGGAGGTACTTCCACCATGTTAAAGCTGCTCTCGTTAATCTTGATTTGGCAACCTTAACCTTTTGAGCCTCTATCACTCCCTCATGCTCAAAGTGGTTTTCCATGCCCTCAATCCATTCCATGACAGTGTTAATGTCCATCCTTCCACTGAAATGTGGCAATCCCTCAAAAGCTTTGGTGTTCAAAGCCTTGATAGCCTTCACAAATGGTTCTTCATTAAACAAGGGATCTGGTTTAGGTATAATCTCATCTATGTCAATGGTTTTCTTGCCTTTCTCCTTGGTGTCTTCACCCCATGATCCTTGTGTCCTTTGATCCACCACTTCTCGCAGTTTATCCGTTATCTCACTCATAGCTTCTTCAAGGAGTTTATTCTTCTCCTTCTACTCTTTTACCTCCCTAGCCAGCTCTGCATTAGTGACCATTTTTCTCTCCCCTACTGATTCACCAGTATATAGAGACATACACAGTCCAACAAATCTTTGACTCGCTCTGATACCAATCTGATGGGATGGTGTTTGGGATAGACTAGCCTAGTCTATGCTCTTGGATCCTTTCCCTGGATCACCTGGTGTTCTCTACACACCCTAGGGTCTCTAGGATTGCCTTTGCTTGAGGAATCCCCTGACCTTTCCCAATTCCACCCACCAATGAGTTGCAATGCTTCTCCTAAGGTCTCACCTACTCATGTGACTCAAAACCCCTTACTATGGCTAATAAGAGCTTGGCTTGTTCTACACCTTCCAAGGTCTTAGCAAGGTTAGGATAGGTCTTAAACCATGTTTTACATCCATCCATGTTCCCCCAAGAAGTTACAACCTTCATCCCTCCTACCGATTTCACTATTTTGTGTTTTGCCTACAAAATAGGGCTACAAGTATTAGGACCAATTAGGCCTCCTACCCGGTCCTTTAGGGCTCCCTCTCACAAAAGTTGCACAAACTACCAAAACTCCCAAAATGGACTACCATTCATTTGGCAAGGGCTCATGGATTTCTCTATTTTTGGGCCTCCGAGTGGCAGTACAGTGCCTAGGGCGAATTTTGGGGTTTTTAAGGGTTTTGTGAGGGTTTTAATGGTCTGCCTGGGTCACAGTGGATGTTTTATGTTTTAGCGACCTTTTCTAGATTTATGGAGGCTCCTACTTCACACTAGTGGTGCTTCACACACTCCTCTACACCTCCTCCAAAGGGTGCACTCTCCACTGACCAACCTTGCTCTTCAAGACCGCTGCAATTTGACCCTTCCTAGTCGGGCACTGTCCAGTCTCGCCTAGGAGTGGGTCTTTGTATGGCCTCGTTGCATTTTAAAGGGCCCTTCTTTTATTTAACTATGGTACATGGTCTTTACTCCCATTCCCCATGGTTTCATGGTGATTCCACAATGGGGAACGAAGTTATGATCCCATTTGCACAAACCAATCCAAAACTGGATAGTGAGAAGGCAATTTACACACTATTTAAAAACACACACAACCTGCAAATAAAAACCTAATATAATTGCTCAAAATGAAAGTATTTACACCATGCAAGACACTCCACATAGTTTTACATGTAAATCAATCCATTAACTTGCTCGGTTGCTTCATTCAAACTGATTGCTAACCAACAAACAGTCACAGTCAAGCTTTCCTTACTTGGGTCGTACAATGTCTGACATCCAACCCATTAACTCAGGGTTTGGAAATACTTATAATACCCTCTCCTCAGTCTATGTGCCCTTATTAGGGTTGTCCATGCCAAACTAAGAATTTTGGCATCATGGTGGAAAAGTTGCTTGACACCTTTTAAAAGTTGTCATGCAACTTTTGAGCAACTTTCCCAATGTTGCTTTTCTTGACTCCTAGACCCACATTGGGCCAACCTAAGGACTCCACCATGCTATGAGGGACCCCTAAACACCTCAAATGCACACGTACCCCCTATTTTCAAGAAAATCTTAATTTTTGACTCAAGACCCTAAGACCTCAACTAGGACCTAGATAGGACCAATGAGCACATGGCTCTTTATTTTATATACAATGGCTTCAAAAGAAGAATACAACCAACAAAACAAAGAAAGAGGAAGATCTTGGAAGGGTGCTCCTGCACCATACTGCCCCTCTGCACACAACTAAGAAATGGAAGAAGAGATGAGAGCCGGGTCTATGCCAAGTGTCTTGAACCTGCTCTCTTCAACCCAGGTAGCTTCAGACTCAAGCTGACCTGCCCACTTCACCAAGTGTTCCATGTAGACCTGGTGTCTGGTGGACATCTTTACTCTAGATTCCAAGATCTTCTCTTCTATAGGCTTCTTCACCTGTGGTAAGACATTAACATATAGGTCCTGTAGCACCTTGGCTTGGTTATCCTTTTGCCCTGCTATTTCACCCTTGTACATGATTAGGTCAGCTACATTAAAGACTGGTGATATAGTCAAATCTAAAGGTAGGTCAACCTTGTAATCATTCTCCCCATACTTTGATAGAATTCTACAAGATCCTACCCTCTTCATTTGCAGTTTGGTAGGCTTACCACTTTGCATCCTAGCTTTGCTCAAATGGACCATCACAAAGTCACCCACCTTGAACTGAACCTCTCTCCTTTTCTCATCCATTTTGGCCTTCAGTTTTTGAGTGGATTCAAGGATGGCTTTCTTGACTTTCTCTTGGACTTCCTTGATAGTTTGAGTGAAGTCCTTTGCTTGCCCACTCTTCATTTCCAAGGTACCAAGGTCTCTCAACTCACATACTCCTCTTGGGTGTCTACCATAGACAACCTCAAAAGGACTTCTACCAGTGATCCTATTCACACTATCATTATATGCATGCTCTACTTGAGGAATGATTAGGTCCCATGTCTACCCATACTCCTTAGTTAAGCACCTCAACAAGTTTCCTAACACCCTATTGATGACTTCAGTCTGACATTCAGTTTGTGGGTGGTAAGCTAAGCTAAATGAGAGATTAGTTCCAAGTCTCCTCCATAATCTCTGTCGAAAAAGACTCATGAACTTGCTGTCCCTGTCTGAAACAATGCTTAAAGGGAGTCCATGAATCCTAACAATCTCCTTAAAGAAGAGATGTGCGACATAGCTAGCATCATGTGTAGTCCTACATGGAATGAAATGTCTCATCTTGGAAAATCTATCTACTACCACATAGATGTTGTCCATACCTATCTTTGTCTTGGGAAGTCCTACTACAAAGTCCATGCTTATACATTCCCAAGGTCTATTAGGGACCGACAATGGTTGATAGAGACCAACATTGCTTGATCCTCCTTTTTCTCTTTGGCACGCACCACATTGTTCTACATATCTTTTCACATCTCTTGGTAACTTTGGCCAATAGTAGTACCTCTGTACTAAATCCAAGGTTTTGTTAACTCCAAAGTGTCTACTTAAACTACTATTATGTTTCTCTTGGATGAGGTTTTCCCTCATGGATCCTCTTGGTACACACAACTGATTACCCTTGAACAAGAGACCATTGTGGAGAGTGTAATATGCATACTCACCATGGAAATGGTTCTCAAACACCTTGCAAACCTTGTAAGCTGATGAGAAGTCTTCATCTCCTTCATAGAGGTCCTTGAAACCTTCTATTCCTATGCTTTACAACTGTAGTTCTTGAACTATCAACAACTTCCTACTTAATGCATCTGCCACCTTTCTAAGTTGCCCCTTATTATGCTTAATGGTGAAGGTGAAGGATTGGAGGTATTCCATCCATTTCAAATGCCTATTGCTAAGATTCTCTTGAGTGTTAATGTAACTCAATGCTTGGTTGTCTATGAACACCACAAATTCCTTTGGAAGTAAGTAATGCCTCCATTTTTTAAGAGACTGCACTAATGCATACAACTCTAGGTCATAGGCCGAGTACTTCTTCTTTGCTTCATTAAGCTTCTTACTGAAAAATGCCACAGGTCTTCCCTCTTGACTCAATACACCACCTACTACAATTCCACTTGCATCACACTCCAATGTGAATAGCTTATCAAAGGTAGGTAGGAGAAGGATAGGTTTTGTGGCTACTTCTTGCTTCAACAATTGAAATGCTTTGTCAACCTGCTCAGTCCATTTAAACTTAGTTTTAAGGCCTCCCTTAATGGTGTCAAGGACTAGTGCACATATTCCAATGAAGTTCCTCACAAACTTCCTATAGAATTGAGCTAATCCATGGAAACTCCTAACTTTAGTCCCTGTTCTAGGTGCAGGCCAATTCAAGATTGCCTCCACTTTGCTTGGATCCATCTTCAAGGTTCCTTTAGACACCACAAATCCTAAGTAGAACAACTCTCTCTTCAAGAAGTCACACTTCTCTAGGTTGATGGATAACTTCTCCTCATGCAACCTCTCTAAAACTAACCTCAAATGCTCAAGGTGCTCCTCTTTGGTTTTGTTATAGATGAGTATGTCATCTAGGTACACCACCACAAACCTACCTGTGAAGTCTTTTAACACCTCATTCATCAACCTCATGAAGGTGCTTGAGGCATTGGTGAGTCCAAATGGCATCACAAGCCATTCATACAATCCTTCTGTGGTCTCGAAAGCAGTCTTCCACTCATCACCCTCCTTGATTCTAATATGGAGTTCTCCTCTCCATCATAGACCACCTTCCTATCAAATTGCCAGGGTCTTCCTAGCAGTAGATGAAAAGCATCCATAGGCAACACATCACAAAGGATCTTATCCTTATATCCTCCAATAGAAAACTCTACCCAGGTCTGTTCATTGACAAGCACACTCTGTCCTTTGTTCAACCAAGTCACCTTGTAAGGGCTAGTGTGGGGTATTCTTGTGAGTTTCAACTTCCTAACTACCTCTTCTAATATGATGTTGTCAGTTGAGCCTGAATCAACTATCACCTTGCACACTTTACTAAGAACTTTGCATATCACCCTAAACAATGCTTTCCTATGTTTGGGTTCCTCCTTAACCGGATGTCTGATCATAATCCTATTAAACATCAGATTTTCTCCAATTTCTGATTCAATCTGGTCCACATCTGGTGTCTTGCTCCTTGAAGAGTCTTCATGAGCATAAGCAACCCTCTTTCCACTTTTTGATGAGGTAGGCTTGTCAGGGCATCTATATGTCAAGTGTCCCAATTGTCCATAGTTGTAACACTTCATAGTTGCAAAGTAGGAGTTACCTCTACTGGTACCTCTACCCCTACTTGGACCACCTTGTGCACCTCTACCTCTAGAATGGCCTCCCTTAAGATTGGTTTCACTGCCATGTTCAGTCAACTTGGCTTCTCCTTGGTTCCTCTACTCATTTGACTTGCTTTGGTAACCACCTCGGTGGTTCATTTGGTCTCTACCTCTACCTCTACCCCTGTTATTGGAGTCTCCTTTCCTTTTGTTCCTCTCTTCCACCTTGGCAGCAAGCTGATGACATTTTGGAACAATATTTGGAGTCCATAGGCTTATCTCCTCTTGAATGTTCCACTTTAGGCCGCTTAGATACCTAGCCACCTTAATAGATTCATCTTCTTGGACATTGGATCTAAGACAAAGTTTTTGAAATTCTTCGGTGTAGGAGGTCACATCAAGGTCTTTTTGTTTCAAACCCTGTCTCTTCTTATGAAGTTGGACTTCATAATCCTCTGGTAAGTAGTTCTCTTTCATCTTTCTCACCATGGCCTTCCAATTGGCAATAGGTAGCTTCCCCATGCTAAGTCTCTCTTCTTGGAGGTACTTCCACCATGTTAAAGCTGCTCTCGTTAATCTTGATTTGGCAACCTTAACCTTTTGAGCCTCTATCACTCCCTCATGCTCAAAGTGGTTTTCCATGCCCTCAATCCATTCCATGATAGTGTCAATGTCCATCCTTCCACTGAAATGTGGCAATCCCTCAAAAGCTTTGGTGTTCAAAGCCTTGATAGCCTTCACAAATGGTTCTTCATTAAACAAGGGATCTGGTTTAGGTATAATGTCATCTATGTCAATGGTTTTCTTGCCTTTATCCCTGGTGTCTTCACCCCAAGGTCCTTGTGTCCTCTGATCTACCACTTCTCGCAGTTTATCCGTTATCTCACTCATAGCTTCTTCAAGGAGTTTATTCTTCTCCTTCTACTCTTTTACCTCCCTAGCCAGCTTTGCATTAGTGACCATTTTTCTCTCCTCTACTGATTCACCAGTATATAGAGACATACACAGTCCAACATATCTTTGACTCGCTCTGATACCAATCTGATGGGATGGTGTTTGGGATAGACTAGCCTAGTCCATGCTCTTGGATCCTTTCCCTGGATCACCTGGTGTTCTCTACACACCCTAGGGTCTCTAGGACTGCCTTTGCTTGAGGAATCCCCTGACCTTTCCCAATTCCACCCACCAATGAGTTGCAATGCTTCTCCTAAGGTCTCACCTACTCATGTGACTCAAAACCCCTTACTATGGCTAATAAGGGCTTGGCTTGTTCTACACCTTCCAAGGTCTTAGCAAGGTTAGGATAGGTCTTAAACCATGTTTTACATCCATCCATTTTCCCCAAAGAAGTTACAACCTTCATCCCTCCTACCGATTTCACTATTTTGTGTTTTGCCTACAAAATAGGGCTACAAGGATTAGGACCAATTAGGCCTCCTACCCGGTCCTATAGGGCTCCCTCTGACAAATTTTGCACAAACTAACAAAACTCCCAAAATGGACTACCATTAATTTGGCAAGGTCTCAAGGATTTCTCTAGTTTTGGGCCTGCAAGTGGCCATACAGTGCCTAGGGTGAATTTTGGGTTTTTTAAGGGTTTTGTGAGGGTTTTAATGGTTTGCCTAGGTCACAGTGGATGTTTTATGTTTTAGCCACCTTTTCTAGATTGGTGGAGGTTCCTCCTTCACACAAATGGTGCTTCACACACTCCTCTACACCTCCTCCAAAGGGTGCACTCTCCACTGACCAACCTTGCTCTTGAAGACCTCTGTAACTTGACCCCTCCTAGCCGGGCACTGTCTAGTCTCGCCTAGGAGTGGGTCTTTGTATGGTCTCCTTGCATTTTCAAGGGCCCTTCTTGTATTGAACTATGGTAAATAGTCTTCACTCCCATTCCCCATGGTTTCATGGTGATTCCACAATGGGGAATGGAGTTATGATCCCATTTGCACAAACTAGTCCAAAACTGGACAGTGAGAAGGCAATTTACACACTATTTACAAACACACACAACCTGCAAATAAAAACCTAATCTAATTTCTCAAAATGAAATTATTTACACCATGCAAGACACTCCACATAGTTTAACAGGCAAATCAATCCATTAACTTGCTCGGTTGCTTCATTCAAACTGACTGGTAACCAACAAACAGTCACAGTCAAGCTTTCCTTATTTGGGCCGTACAATGTCTGACATCCAAACCATTAACTTAGGGTTTGTAAATACTTATACTACCCTCTCCTCAGTTTGTGTAACCTTATTAGGGTTATCCACGCCAAACTAAGAATTTTGGCCTCATGGTGGAAAAGTTGCTTGACAACTTTTAAAAGTTGTCATGCAACTTTTGAGCAACTTTCCCAATGTTGCTTTTCTTGACTCCTAGACCCACATTGGGCCAAACTAAGGACTCCACCATGCTATGAGGGACCCCTAAACACCTCAAATGCACACATACCCCCTATTTTCAAGAAAATCATAATTTTTGACTCAAGACCCTAAGACCTCAACTAGGACCTAACTAGGACCAATGAGCACATGGCTCTTTATTTTATATACAATGGCTTCAAAAGAAGAATACAACCAACAAAACAAAGAAAGAGGAAGAGATTGGAAGGGTGCTCCTGCACCAGTTTTCCTTTAGGTCAAACCCCAATTTTGGAATTAACCAAGTAATGAAAGAAAGTACTTGCAAGTAAATCTAAATGAAAGACTGAATTGTAAATCACCTCAAGGGAGGTTGTAGTAGCAATGGTGATAGAGGTGTTTGTGTGGAATTGAATGTTGAAATCAATCTCCTCTTCAATGGTTGAATCCTTGAATTGAATGCAACACCTATCCTTGAAGAGAGACTTGAGAATGCTCAATGCTAGAAAGCAATACTTGAACGCTTGAATGCTCTATAATGCTTGATTGCTTATGCATACTCCAATCTTATCCAACTTCAACTTATTCAAATTATACAAATGAGAGAGTGAATGCCCCCTTAAATACATGTTGGTGGATTTGAATTTTGTCATGAGCTGACATTGGGGGAGTTTCCTGCCTAAGGCACAACCAACAATGCAAGCCTAGGAAGGGCCCTGCCCCAAAATAGGGTAGGGACGAGGGTGTGATGCCCTATCCTAAGAGGAAAAGGGTACCATGCCCCTGTCCAAGGGGGGATAGTGCTGCCATGCCCCTATGCTACCCCTTTCTTCAGGGTAGAGTGCGAACGGAGTGATGCAGAGGCCAAGGAAGAAGTTATTTCCGCAAGCTGAGAAGTCTCCGGTCTCCGATCAAGCTAGAGGATTCAAATTCGCATGCGTGAGGACCCTAATGCAGTAAAAAATTGCTAGGGTCGCAATTTTATGACACTACAATTATTAATATATTATATATTAATTTTTAGATTCCGTGAGAAGTGAGAATTGAGGTAGGATCTGATGTTGGTCGTGGATCACATGAAACTCCAAACAATCGATGATCGAAGATCAAAATAGATAAATGGAGATAAATTTGATATGAGAGAAAAATTGAGACATAAGAGAATTTGGAGAGGACTCTCAATGAGATGTCACTAAAGTAGTGAAGGTGAGAGTATAATGCTTATTATATAGAAAAATAATAGCATATACATCCAAGGGGTGCATTAACTCCTATTCCCCATAAAAAGTGGGAATTTTACCTTCTTGGTAAATTCCAAAACATGTGGAATAACCTCCTTACATGAAGACATGAAAGGAGTTGAGAAAGTTGGCACATAAGGCCAAAAGAGGGTGAGAAACCCAACAACCCCATAACCCACTTAGGAAATGACAAAATAAAGGTTGTGAGAGGTGGCACAACAAGCTAAAAGAGGATGTGTAATTAAACTACCCATGTGAGGTGGAGAGTTACATCTACATGTTGCTGAAGTATTTCACCATATTGCTGAAGATAGAAAGTTGAAATAACTTTCTTTCGGTGAAGGGTTTGGTGCAGATGTTTGCAGTCTGCTTCAATGTAGAACAATACTTAAGATCAATGATGCCTTCCTGAAACAACTCCCTTATATAGTGCATATGTATCTCAATGTATTTCATCCTTGGGGATGAACTGGATTTCTTGAAATTTTTATAGCACTTTGATTATCACAAAAATGATGGTAGGCTTTTTTATTGTAATACCAAACTCAGTGAGAATATTCTGAAGCCAAATAGCTTTAGTCGTGGCATTAACTCTGCCTTTATACTTAGCTTTTATTCATGAAAAAGTAATTGCAAATTGCTCGACTAACAAACTAGATAAGAACCAAGTGAGAATCACTTTCCCAATCTGAATCTATATATCCCACCAATTCAATATCCATGCATACTGCATACTAGATTCCATAAATATGAGTACCCTGAATATAGTGGAGGATCCACTTAGCTTCTTTCCAATGTAACTCATGTGGCTCTTGGATGAATCTAGAGACCATTCCCAAACATATGAAATGTTAGGTCTCATATGAGTCAAGTAGATGAGGCTCCCAACAAGTTGTTGTTGGCCATTTGGAGGAATTGATTATGTGTTGCATTGATGTTTTGTCATTGATGTCAACACTAGTTGCTTTGGTTGTTTACCAGTATTCGGTTGGTCCCAATAGGATGTTTGGTTTCTGGTTGTTAAGATCATGTTGATCTGGTATACTCCGGTGTGTTTTGGCTTATGGAATTGACTTAGATCTTCTACTCATGCTATTCAGATATATGTTTAGTCATTTGGTATTGATCTGGTTATCAGATGCTATCCTATATGCTGGTAAGCCTAGTTTATTGATTAGGTGAGGGTTTCACCGACAAAGCTTTGTTGAAGATCTTTTGATATTATGCATAAGTGGTGTTGGTGTGACTTCTAGAAGGGATTCAAGATGCTGATGGTGATCGTGTACAAGCCTTGACTGATTGGTATCATTGATTTAATGTGTGTGGACCTAAATTGGTTCTGGTGCTATCTAGGTTATGGACCGACTTAATGTAATGTGTTGATTGGACTCCTTGATGTGTTTCTAGGATGATTTATGGGTTGGATAATATTTTCTTTGTCTTAGGCTGACATGTTTTATAATTATGTAATTGGTTTATTGTCTGAGTGGCCGACCTAATTGTTTAAGGTCTAGGGTTTCTATATATGTGTATGATCTCATTGTATATTAATGGTATGCAAGTGAATAATGTAATAATCATTCATGTAGAGGATTTTGTCAATCACAGGTGATCGAGTTGGGTCTATGTAAGAGGTTTAAGTCCTTCGGTATTGAGCTTAACTAGAACTATACTCAGACATAGGTGAAGCTATTGTTGCAGTTCATTCTTCCTTCTGGATTGTAGTTTGGATTTCTTATGTAGTCAGTGAGACTCCTTTTGTAATGAGTAGTGTGCTCTAGGCTATTGGCCTTCTTGCAAGTGTAGGGCCCTCAATTTTTAATCACATACTTACTACATAAGTATTATATGACTGTGGGTAGGCTTCCCACCATGGTTTTTCCCTTTACTAGGTTTTCCACGTACAAATCTTGGTGTCTTGTGGATGGTATCTATTCTTTAATTGTTTCTTGTGCTTAATTGGTATATCTATTATTTTGGTTATTAATTTATGTATTTTGGTATTAATCTTATGTGTTCTGGTAATAAAGTTTTTAATGTTTAAGGTTCCAGTAATCTGGTGACAACTAATTCACCCTGCCCCCCTCTCAATTGTCCTCTGGTGATTTGAACTGTCTAACAATTTTCTGTATAAAGTGCCATCAACCGAGGGTGAAGAGTACTTATCCTCAAGTTTGACCCTTGACAAAAATGGAGTCCATGCAGGATTACAATCAGCTATGCAAAATCTAGAGAGCATATCAAGTGCATACTTGGGTTGTCCAAGGAAGATACTTGAAGATGATTGAGTAATCTCAATCCCCAAGAATTACTGCAAAAGACCCAAGTTTGACATAAAAATTCTATCATATAAAGAAGTTCTCACTACCTTGATGATGGATGAATGACTCCCTGTGATCAAAAAGTCATCAACATAGAGAACTAGAAATGTGAGAGTTTCATCCTATTGGAGAATGTATATGTTCGAATCAGAATGACACTGAGTGAAACCAATTGTCAGAAGGAATGGGTCTATCTTGGCATACCAAGCTCGAGGAGCCTATTTAAGGCCATAGAGAGACTTTCAAAGTTGACACACAAGTGAGGGATCTTGGATAAACATTTGTGGCTGCCCCATGGAGATTTCCTCCTAAAGATCACCATGAAGAAATGAACTCTTCACATTCATTTGATGAACTTCCCAATGATGGAATACAACTATAGAAAGGACAAGTCAGATGGAATTCATCTTTGTAACTGGGACAAAAGTCTTAGAGCAATCAATCCATGGAACTTGGGAGAATCCTTTTGCTACCAATCTATCTTTATACTTATCAACCGACCCATTTGCTACAAATTTTGTTCAATAGATCCACTTGCATCAAATGATTTTCCTTCCCTTAGGAAGAGGAACTAAATCACATGTGTGATTTATTTCCAAAGAATTGAATTCTTCCTGCATTGCAGCATCCCACTCGGGAACACCTTAAGATTCTCAAAAATACTATGGATCAGAAGCTAAAGCAATGAAGAGATGTGGAGCCTATTGAAATTGTGACCTTGTTCTTCTAGTACCTGATGGATCACCAAGACAATCTCCTACTGACTCAAATGTTTGTCGAGCCCAAAGAGGCACTAATGTTGGAGAGTTTGGGGGAGAATCTTGAACCTCTGAATAATGACTATGAGAGGAATGAGAATCCTCATCATCACTATCACCATTTGAAGTGGAGGAAGAATACTCCTCATCCAGATTAGGGGTATTAAGTTTCTCTAAAAATTTGACATATGACGAAATGTGTCCAATGTGATAGTGGATGAAGAAGTGGTATGAGAAGAACTAGAAGAACTCTCCTCAAAATGAACAATCCTCTTGATGAAAAACTCATGAATGGTGGGATGGAGAAGCCTATACCCTTTGACATCATCTAGATATCCAACAAATATGCAGGGCTTCCTCTATGGATCCATAGCCTTATGTTTCTCTATTGGAATGTGGGGCCATGCTAGAGAACCAAACACTCTAAAGTGCTTAACTGTGGGTTTTTGACCAATCCAAGCTTGAAAGGGGGTTACCCACTTCACAAATTTATGTGGAACTCAGTTCTAGATGTAATACACAAAGTTTATGGCCTCTACCCAATATTGAGGTGCCAATGACTTAGAGTGAATCATACAATTGGCCATCTTCTTCAAGGACCTATTATCGCATTTTGCAACACCATTCTACTGAGGACTGTATGGAATTGTGTTTTGAATGTTAATACCTTCTAAAGCACAAAATTGTTCAAATTGATTATTGACATATTCAACCCCATTATCTATATGCAAAATCTTGATGAACTTCCTAGATTGTTTCTCTGCAAAAGCTTTGAAATATAGAAAATTCTCAAAGACTTCAGAATTCTGTTTCAGAAAGTAAACCCATATATATCTAGAAAAGTCATAAATAAATGTCAAGACATATATAGTCCTACTGAAAGGTGGTTGTGGAAAAGGTCCTACCAAGTCACTATTTACCAACTCTAATAGTTGTGTATCTCTCCATGCTTTACCTTTATCATACTTCTCCTCAAGATGCTTACCAAGAATTCATCCTTGGCAAACTCCATCAGAAAATTGAATAGAAGGCAACCCTTAAACCATGTCCTATTGACTGAGTTATTGAAAGTAATGTTATTTCAAGTGGCCAAACCATTGATGCCATAAACAACTCACCTCATTTGTACGAGTGAGAAAAGCTATTGAAGGAGAGTCAGGAACAAAGTGAGAAAACTGATATAATCCAGAATGATGATCTTCTTTTCCCATAGAAATAGTAGACCCATTATGCATTTCACTTACCACTGTATCTGGTGTGAACTCAACTCGCTTGCTAGAACCAGTGAGAGTGATATGATAAATAGATAAGAGATTAGTTGATAAAGATGGAACACAAAGGATATCCTTAAATGTTCTTTCACCCACATCAACAAACCATCTCCCATTCACTTCAATGGGATTGTCATCACCCATTAATATGGAAGGCATAAAACATGGCTCTAAGGAGGTGAAATCATCTTTTGAAGAATCCATCATGTGGTGTGAAGAACCCAAGTCAATGACCCAAGAATTTGGTTGTGAGGCAACAATGACTAGGGCCTTATTTCCTTTACCCTTACTCTTACCTATCCTTATAAGATCCTTCTGATGAACTTTGTTTGACTGAACGAAGCACCTTGATATTATTCTTTTCAAGAAGATGTGAAAGGTGATCAATTTGTTTCTTTAAACACTTATGTTCATCATAACCAAGCCTCTTACAATAAGAGCACTTGACCTTCTCCTTTTTAGTTTGTTCGCCTTTTGATGAAGAGGTTTGATTTTTTTCTTTTGAAGTAGCAGATTTATGATCTTTCTTCTTCTCTCCTTGGTTCTTTTGTTTTTTTATCTTTCTTGCTAGACCCATTTTGTTCTTTTGTGCCTTGATTTACAACTAAGGCATGTGATTTAGAGGGTTTTATTGTACCCATTTGAATCAATTTTATGTGTGCTCTAGTGATGCAAGTGCTAGGCTAGGTGAGTGCAATTCAGGACAAAACTGTCACAATAGGCCACCAAGGAAACCCAAAACACCCTACCAACCAGACTTACACCTTCAAGACACTCTTCAATCGATCATAAATGATATTTTGGACCCCAAAAATAACATTGACAAGATCTTAGGATCAAAACTTGAAAAATTGTTCAAGCCTACTCAAACCGGCTAGACACCAAACTTGGCCTCAAGTTGGAATTTTGACAAAATAGTGAGCAGGGATCAAACCAAATGGTCAAGGTGGATGAAAATTACCATACAAACATGCTCAAGGTGTGGTGACACAACAAACTAATCAATTCAACAAGGTTCCTTTGTAAAACCCCAAAATCCTTGTATACTCAAGGGGACTTATCAAAACAACTTTGCAAACTTGCAAATGACCAACAAAACAAAATGGATATCCAAATACCCTTTATTGAGAAAGGTATAAATAAAAAAGGAGGTAGTCTAAAAAACAAAGGAGACCTGCTGCCCTTCACAAATGCAAGTAGGCCTAATTAGGCTTAAGTAGGTGGGTTTGTGAATGAAGTGTATGAAATGTGATTGATCATAAAGATTAACCAATTGAAAAAGTGTTTTCCACACCCCAATTTACCAAATCTAGGATTTTGTGCATTGGTTCAACCCCTATTTTTGTTTTATCACCAATTTTACATTTTGAAACTAGGTTGTCACATGAGGATGCCAACCTAAAAATCAAAGCAAACGCCAAAGGCACCTGAAAACCTGAAAATTTCTTTCAAAATCATTGAGTACATATACAAACCTCTCATACCACCAAGTTTTAGAATTTTTGTACGGTGGCAATGAGAGGAAATGCAAAAATAGGTCAAAACCCTATGTTTAGGAGGGTTTCAAAGCTGTTTTTAGTAAAAATGCAATAACTTTCGAACCAGAGCACTTAGAGACCTCAAATCAAAGGAAAAATAAAGGTAAGAGGCCCCTCAATCTGAATCCATAAGTTAGAACCTCCTAGTAGTCTGAAAATAATCCGTACAAGAGCAAAAACGTGACTATTTGCAGGAAAACAAGGTTTTTTTATTGATTGCCAAATGAAAATTTACATCAACTCCTCCATCACCCACCTAAAAGGGCTTATTAAGGCCTCCCCCATCATTTAAAACCAATTTTAAAACTAATTAGCCAATAGGGAAGGATATTTTCTTACAAACAAAAAGTTGTCAAGTATTGTGATGACAACATTGACACTTTTTGACAATTTTTGCTCAAAAGCACTTGAAAGTGCAAACTAACTTTCTAAATCCTACCAATGATCATGGACCAATTTATTGCCTAAAACAAGAAAATAACTAAAAACTAAATTTTTATGACCCTTTGACCATAGTTGAGCAAGTGGCTCATAAATTGCCAAACCTGGGACTAGGCCTCACAAATGGATCAAAAACAAGACCAATGACTCCTAGCATGAAATAAACAATCCAAGACCCCTTAGGAGTCATAACAAGGTAGGATAATAAATTTTTTAAAGTTGGTTCTCTTGCACCATCTAGTGAGTTTTGCAGCAAATTCATCTAGAGAAGGCATTTTGAATGTGGTAGGCAGGGCACATTTTGTAGCATAGAATGTAGAAACAAATACTGAATAGTTAGGACCAAGCTTAAAAATAATACTCTCAAGATCAATTGCTTATTATCTTTCTTGGTTCCACACTGTTCCAACTGTAATTTTAGACTTGATTTTTGTGAAGAAGTCTTGTATAGTGTCAAAATTGGTTGGATTTAACCCTATGAGTTCATTCTCCAACTGATGACCTCTTAGCTCATCCTTCTTACCAAAGAGGTTTTCCAAAGTGGTCCACACTCCATTTGGTGTAGTGGCAAATACACTATGAAAAAGAAGGTTAGGTTGAGAGTACCAAAAGTTTCATCACATTTATTAAACTATTTCACTTTTTCTGTAGCATCTTGAGGTTCAATTTCAAGTCCCATTGTAACACAATGATATCCATGTCTTTTCAAATATATTATCATCTTATATTTCCATTCAATATAATTATCTATTTTTAAAAGAGGAACTATAGATGCATCCATGATAGCAAAAAATTAGATTTTGAAGAATTAGGAAAAGTGCAAGAAAGAAGACACAAGACACACCCCCCTTTTCACCAGTATCGGAAATCACCCCCTAAATATTACAAGGTTATCACTTTATAATTAGTGCACTTACAAGGCCTTTTATTAGTTTACAATACTTTCTAAGACTCTAATGGCCAAAAATAGAAAGTTTTAATACAAATAAATTTGATAGAAGATCTGAAAAAATTATCCTTAGAGCCGCTCAATGCATCTCAATACCTTCCAACAACTATTTATTTTTTAAAAGAAAAGTTGTGAGGTGAAAGATATAACTCATGGAAGGTAAAAATGCAGCCGATTCAACCTACAATATTTCATGAAAGAAGATAGAATTTTTTAATGAGACCCATAGGAATGGAAAGTGTTCGTTTTCATCTTTCCATCAAGTTCTCATTTGCGAAAATCTAACACTCGAGGAAAAAGGTATGCAATTTTTAAGAAGGGTTGTTGAATCTGCTAACTAGAAAAATGGCTGATGCACTATTCAAACTCATTTTTAGAAAAAAAAATACTGAATTTATGGAAATAAGAGTAGAAGCCCAAAAAAAATTTGATATTAGGAAGCAAACCCCAATTTTTTTTTTCCTGCAAATGAAAGGGAATTGGAATTATGAAGCCAAAATAAAAACAGCTCCAATAAAAAGTAATTCACTTTAATTTTTTTACTGTGTCCTCCAAACTCTGATTTTAGTGAAATAAAAGTCTCTCTTGACTTTCTCGAGCCTTCTGGACACTTTAAAAATGTTAAAGAAGCCTCTAGTATTACCAAAATGCTGCAATCACCCAAATCTCAAAGGAACACATATATAATAAACCGAATTAATCTAGAAGCTTATTTTCCTTTAAACTATTCTGATTCTCTAGGTCACATGAGAATGCAAGGGAAGAGCATACATAGGTTTTAAGGAAAATATTATCTATCTAATAGTCTCAAATCTCTCAAATAACTTAGAAAAGCAATGAGCTATACCAGACAACACGAATTTGATACCATGTTAAATTTTGTGAGAAAAGATAACCGAGCTAGGATCTGATGTTAGTCGTAGATCACATACAACTCCAAACAATAGATGATCAAAGATCAAAATATTTGATTGAAGATAAATGTGAAATGAGAGAAAAAATAGAGACAAAAGAGAATTTGGAGAAGACTCTCACTGAGATATCACTAAACTAGTGAAGGTGAGAGTATCTTGCTTATTATATAGAAGAATAATAGCATATACATCCAAGGGGTGCATTAACTCCTATTCCCCATAAAAAGTGGTAGGTTTTACCTTCTTGGTAAATGCCAAAACATAAGGCATAACCTCCTTACATGAAGACAAGAAAGGAGTTGAGAAAGTTGGCACATAAGGCCAAAAGAGGGTGAGAAACCCAACTACCCCATAACCCACTTAGGAAATGACAAAATAGTGGTTGTGAGAGGTGGCACAACAATCCAAAAGAGGGTGTGTAACTCAATTACCCATGTGAGGTGGATATTTATGCTGGCATATGACGAAGCGGTGGCAAAGTATGTTGTCATTGATGTCAATATGTGCTCAAGCAGGTACACCCGTATGAACCGGTATGAAGATTGGAAGCGGTATAGGTCAACCGGTATGAAGAGATGTAGTGAACTAGTGTCAGGGTTTCACTAAGTGTGACTACCAGCTGGTAGTCTCAGCTCTAGGGTTTCCGGTTTGACAATCTAGCTTGTGCGATGCAATCGATGATATTCTGTGATGAGTTAGCTAAGAAATAAGGATGAGATCGAGATGCCATGTCAGTTTTGTGCACGTGAAGGATTTCCTTGAGGATCTTGCATGTGAAGATCGACTACATTAAATGTCTACCTCAGGAATGAACATTCTTCTTAGCGGTATGAGAAGAAAGCATGATGGATTACTGATTTCTATGTGCGGTGAATAATGGACGATGCAAAGTGACTTGTGATATGTTTGAGATTGTTTCATTCTATGAAAAGTGTTTGGACGGCCAGGATTGGACTGTTTGTAATTGTAAACCTAAAATACTTAGGGTTTATGTTACCAACCTAATTCTTGTCTATAAGGTCAATGAGTTTTGATATTGTTTTTGTTGTTAAAATTTGTGCGTGTATCCAAGTGATGAGATACTTGCCAAACCAGTGAGTGAAAACTGCAAAGTGTGATTGCAGAGTAGAGGAATTGAAAAGGATCTACCTTAGCATATAGTGTTGTTATCAGATCAGAGTTTTACCTGTTGTCTTCTAACCATTTCAACAAAAGGAAAATCCATTTGTCGGGTAGCTTTTAACAGGCTTACTGTAAATCCTCTAACCAGGTGACTCAAGTTCATTGAGTTCTTTAAATCCTCTAGCGAGGTAACCTTTAACAGGGTTTCAATATTTAACATGGTATATAGCCATCCCTTAATCGAGTGATCTTTAACAGGATCGGTTCCTAGCAGAACCTTATTGTAAAGTCTCTAACCAGACTAGGATCCCAATAGAGAGAGCTTCAAAAGAGTTCAAAACAAGCTTGTGGGTATTCATCCCCACCGTGGTTTTTCCCATTTGGGTTTCCACGTGAAAAATTTGTGTGTCATGAGTTGTGTATTTTTCATGTGATGATTAAGTATTCTTTGTTTAGGTGATTATGCATGCAGAGCCAATGGTTATGATATTACTGATACACCACATGCATATGTTTATGGGCGAAGTAGTTATCAACTATTAATTGATATTTGAAGTATTCATTTTTACCGGTTTAAGTTGTCTGAAGTCTTACTGTGTTTAACCGGTATCGCCATGGTTAAGTTCAGTAATGAAGACAATCGGTTAGCATTGTTTTAACTTGATAAGTTGTGGAAAAGTTTTTGTATGTACTGATTCACCAGCCCCCCCCCTCTCAGTACCAATTAGAGTATTTGTTGTTCATCATTATTCATCAATTGGTATCAGAGCTACTCCAGTTCCTCGGTGATATAAGCTTAACCACTTGAGGTAAAAGATCCTTCCTTAATGATGAAGAGGGAAATTCCTAAGTTCAATAGAGATAACTTCAAAATATGGAAGGACGGAATGAAGATCTATATCAAGAGCTTGGGTGCTCAACACTGGAGCTATGCTGAGAATGTCTATGTAATCCCCAATGTCTATGTAATCCCCACTGGCACTCTAATCGATGATCAAAAAAGAGAGATTCAAGAAAATGGGAAAGACATGGAAGCCCTTATTAGCAGTTTGTCTGATATTGAGTTCATTGATGTACAAGATAAGGACACTCCTAAGGATGTATGGGAGACATTGGAAACTATTTATGGAGGTGATGAGCTGTTAAGCAAGATAAGTAAGAGAGCCTTAGAGGAAAATTTGAAGACATGAGGATGGTTGAAGGTGAAACCATTCATCAATATGGCATAAGGATCAAGACTGTGGTTGGAGATATCAAGAGCATTGGTGGAACAATTGAAGATGCCACCATTGTCAATAAATTTTTGAGATCATTGGTACCGGTCTATGCAATCTGAGTTGTTGCTATTCAGAAGCTAAGGTCTATTGACAAAACCAAGGTATCCTTAAACTCTATCATTGCAAAGTTGACTTCATATGAGTTGATTAGCTATGATGGCAGTGTTCAGAAGACTGAGTCAGCCTTTAGAGCATCTGTTGTACCAACCAGAAAAGGAAAAGAAGTAAGTACCAGTTATGAATCCAGGCAATGTAGAGATATGGATGATGAAGAGATTCTGATGGATTTTGAATCTCTTCTTGCCAAGAGAATTCTAAAAGGCACTAGAAAATATAGAGGTAAGCTTCCTTTAAATTTTTTTTCCTGCAATAAGATAGGACATATAGCTGTTAACTATCCTATCAATGACAATAAGGATAAACCAGAGAGGTTTAGAAAGTATAAAGGAGGAAATAGAATAAATTGTCTTGTTGCAGTGGATGAAGGTGTTACTGATAAAGAATCTGAGGGTGAAGAGAATGAGGACATAATGTTTGTAGCTGTAAAGGAAGAAGTGTCTGACAAGAAAGCACTTGTCTCTCGCATTGACAACTCTATTGAGTGGATTATTGATAGTCGTTGTTCTCACCACATGAATGGTGATCGGGGAAAGTTTATGTCTCTAAAAGAATATGATGGAGGTGTTGTTAGATTTTGCAACGATGCACCATGCTTGGTAAAAGGAAAAGGATCCATCTCACTAAATGGAAAGAGCAGTGCAGATGATGTCTGCTGGGTAGAAGGTCTTAAGCATAACCTGTTGAGTGTTGCTCAGCTAAATGATAAAGGAATCATTCTGGAGTTCAAAGGTGGAGTCTACAGTATAATTGGAAAGAGTGGTGAACTTATTGTCATTGGTAAGAAGACCAGAGGTAACTTGTTTCAGCTGAATGCCAAGATTAGTCGGTGTCTGATGGAAAAGTTTGATGACAGTTGGATATGGCATAGGAGACTTTGTCATATGAAATTTGACAATATTGCAAAGGCTAGTATGATCAAGGCAGTAAGAGGATTGCTGAAAAAATTGGAGAATTCTTTATGCAGAGAATGTCAACTTGGGAAGATGTCTTCCTCAACATTCAAAGGTAAGTCTTTTTTAGCAGAGAGCTTACTTGATCTTGTGCATACTGATTTGTGTGGTCCAATGAAAACTAGAAGTATTCAGGGAGATTGGTATTTCATGATTCTTACTGATGACTACTCAAGAATAATGTGGGTCACATTCTTGAAAGACAAGTCTAAGGTGTTTGGAAAGTTCAAAGCCTTTAGAGCATTAGTAGAGAAGGAAAGTGGTCAAAAGATAAAGCATCTTAGAACTGATCAAGGAGGTGAATTCACTTCTGATGATTTCAACAAGTACTGTGAAGAGAACCGTATCAACACGCAATTGTCTGCCCCAAGAACCACAATAGAATGGCATAGTAGAAAAGAATAATAGGACTGTAGTTGAAGCGGACAGAACTATGTTGATTCAAGGAAAGGCTTCTCACACTTTTTGGAGAGAAGTGGTGAGCACTGCAGTCTATACTATGAACTGGGTACTCATCAAGAAAGATAAAGATAAAACCCCTTATGAGTATTGGACCGGGAAGACTCCCACTGTGAGTTATTTTAAAGTATTTGGCAGTAAGTGTTACATCAAGAGAGGTGAGAATCTGAGCAAGTTTGATGCTAAATCTGATGAAGGAATATTTCTAGGATATTCCACTAAGAGCAAAGCTCTCAAGTGCTACAACAATAGAACACAGAAAATTGTTGAGAGTATCAATGTCACGGTTGATGAATCCCCTGAGAAAACCTACAGCGAGAAAGTGGAAGATGAACCGGGTGTAGCCTTCTGGGAACCGGTTAAGAAAGAAACAAGCAAAGACATCAGTGCTCCTGTACCGATAGAAGCTATAGTAGGTGAAGAAGATGATGGAGATGAAGAAGAAGAGGAAAAGAAAGCAGAACCAGCTAGAGTCATTCCTAGATATGTGAAACTACATCATGATACAAAGCAGATCATAGGAGATAAAGATGCAGGGATACTCACAAGAAGAAAGGTGAAAGAGAACTCTTGCATGATTTCTAAATTTGAGTCAAAGACCACTAGAGAGGCACTTACAGATGAAGACTAGATTAAGGAAATGGAAGATGAGCTAGACCAGATAGAAAATAATGCAAACATGGTCTCTAGTACCCATACCAGAACACAAGAATGTCATAGGTACCAAATGAGTCTTCAGGAATAAGCTGAATAAAGAAGGCACAATTGTAAGGAACAAGGCAAGACCTGTATGCAAGGGATATGCTCAGGAAGAGGGAAAAGACTATGGAGAAACCTTTTCTCCTGTGGCTAGACTGGAAGGTGTCTGAATGCTACTTGCATTTGCAGCATTCAAGGGATTTAAGGTATACCAGATGAATGTGAAGTCTGCATTCTTGAATGGAATCCTAGAAGAGGAAGTGTATATTGAGCAACTGGATGGGTTTGCCTTATCAGAAGATAGTAAAATGGTGTGTAGATTACACAAGGCCCTGTATGGATTGAAACAATCACCAAGGGCATGGTATGAATGGTTACACTCTCATCTTGTGAAAATAGGATTTCAGACTACAAGTGAGGACAATAACATATACCTAAAATCTGAAGGTGATCAGATTCGGATCTGTGAAGTATTTGTAGATGACATAATATTTGGAGGAGATGATGAAATGAGCCATGCATTTGCAAATGAAATGAAGAAAGAGTTTGAGATGTCTCTGATTTGAGAGATAAAGTTCTTCATTGGTTTATAGATTCAACAAATGAAAGAGGGTATCTTTCTTACCCAGTCCAAGTATGTCAAAGAGGTATTGAAGACCTTTGGCATGGAGGAGAGCAAACCGGTTGGTACACCAATGGTGACCAACTGTAAATTGACTAAGGAAGATGATTCAACGTTGGTGAATGAGAAGGAGTGTCGATCAATGATCGGCAAGTTGCACTATGTGGTGCACAGAAGACCAAATATTGCTCATGCAGTGGCCATGGTAGCTCATTTTCAGAAGATTCCAAGAGAATTCCACTTGGTAGAGGTCAAGATGATTCTTAGATACCTGAAAGGGATTGGTGACTATGGATTGTGGTATCCATACAATGGTGATTTTAATCTCAAAGTGTTTACTGATGCAAATTGGGCAGGTAATGTGGACAACCAGTGGAGCATTCTTCCTTAGTGGAAGACTAGTCTCCTAGACAAGAAAGAAGCAAAGCTGTATTTCTCAGTCTACAGTTGAAGTAGAATATGTGGCAGCATTTATGAACTACACTCAGGAAATTTGGATGAAGCATATACTGAATGGCTTCAAAGTACTTATATCTGAACCGGTGAGTATTTTCTGTGATAATACTAGTGTAATCAATATTTCCAATAATCTGGTATTGCATGCTAGAACTAAGCACATTGAGCTCAAGTATCATTTCTTGAGAGAGAAGGTTCAAAACAAAGAGGTTATATTACAACATGTTTCCAGCAAGGAGCAGTTAGCAGGCATTCACTAAGCCCTTACCGAAGACTACATTTACCTATTTGAGAGGTGAATTAGGGGTTTTGCCCCTTCATGAGGTAAATTAAAGATGTGTGCTCCACATTAGTTAGGTATTACAGTGACAAATCTTTCTGGATTGATGTGTTGAAGAATGCTACTCCATAGGGGGAGCAGCATAGTGGAGTATGTAATCTTGTGCCTCCACTTTGGCATTATTGTTAAAGGGGGAGAAGATATATGATAGGGGAGAAGATATCTAATGAAGATATTTTAGATGCATCGGTCTATGATGTTTTTAGTCACAATGATACACTGAGTATTTCCATCAATGCCAAAGGGGGAGATTGTTGGCATATAATGAAGTGGTGACAAAGTATGTTGTCATTGATGTCAATATGTACTCAAGCAGGTACACCGATATGAACTGGTATGAAGATTGGAAGTGGTATAGATCAACTAGTATGAAGAGATGTAGTGAACCGGTGTCAGGGTTTCACTAAGTGTGACTACCGGTTGGTAGTCTCAGCTCTAGGGTTTCTAGTTTGGCAATCTAGCTTGTGCGATGCAACCAATGATATTCTATGATGAGTTAGCTAAGAAATAAGGATGAGATCGAGATGCCATGTCATTTTTGTGCACGTGATGTTGGTATTATGGATGTGTTGCATTAGTTTTATCATTGATGTCAACACTTATCAACACTTATCAGCACTGGAGATCTTTGGTTATGTTCATCAGCAAGTTTAGTGACTTATACACAGTCATCGATATTTGGTTCACCGATAGGTTATATCATTCATCAACACTGAGGATGATATGTTATCATCTGGAGATTACTTAGTTATGTCGAAGACATGGTTTGGACACTTCATTTTGGTGATTTGGTTATTGGTCTAATCGAGTTTGCATATTTGCTATTACCGGCAAATTGGTCTAGGTTATGGACTGGCAAGCGTTATCTATTCCAGATCAACACGACACATTATGGAGATGATTTATTGATTGGTTATTATTGTAAATGAATTAAGCCGACATGATGCATCACATATTGATTCATTTGTAAGTGATTTAGTTGTAATATTCTTAGTAAGTCGACCTACACATTTGGTCTTAGGTTTTGGTATATATGTAAGATCTCATTTGTGAGATTAAGTAGAAGTAGAAGTGGTAGAGGATTGTAATAAGGTATATGCGAATATAAGTAGAGCTACTCACGCAGACATCATTTGAAGATTCAAGGAAGGTATGAAGAAGACAATCAGAGCTTAACCAGTACTGAATCTAGCATATCAAGATGTTATTCTGAGCAGTATATTATCATTGGATTTAACCATCCAATTGTAGTTAGTGTGACTCCCATCTTGTGATTGAGTAGTGAGCTCTAGGTAGTTGGCCTTTCTGCATGTGCAGACCCCATTTGTACACAAATGCTATCTGTAGTAGTATCATCTGATTGTGGGTAAGGTTTCCCACCATGGTTTTTCCCCTTACAAGGTTTCCATGTACAAATATCTATGTTATGTGTTGTGGATGTTATTTGTCTTTATGTTTCATGCATTAAAATTTACTGGTACTGTTATTAACTGTTAAACTGTCAACCGACATTAAGTTTGGTTTACCGGTATTATGCATCAAGTTTGATTAAGTTATATTTGGGTTGAAATTAATAGACAACAGATTCACCCCCCCCCCCCCTCTGAGTTTCCTCTGGGTCCTAACAATTGGTATCAGAGCTAAGTCCTCCTTTTGCAGAAGTTTAACAACTTGAGGATATTCTATGGCAACTAACTATTTCAGGAAGGACGGTCTGAAACTTGATGGAACTAACTATGGTATATGGAAGATCAGAATTGAGACACATCTGAATTGCATTGGAAGAGACATATGGGATGTTACAAAGAATGGCTATGTTGGTCCTACACAGAGTCAACCTAATCCACCTAACTTGGCTAAAGATCAAGAGAATGATTACAAAGAAAGAGAAGCACTTTTGAGCGCATTGTTAGATCAGCAAATCATGGGATTATCAAACCAATCTACTGCTAAAGCTATTTGGGACAAATTGGAGACATTGAATGAAGGTGATACCACTATCAAAATTTTAAAACTGGAATGCTTCCAAGTCAGGTATGAAAATCTGAAACTGGAAGAAGATGAAAGAATTTCTACTTTTATGGAAAGAGTTAATGAAATTGTTTTGGGTATACAATGTTGTGGAGGATCCTTAAGTGAAGATGAAATTGTTTCTAAAGTTTTAAGAGCATTGCCACCGACATACAAAATGAAAGTAGCTGCTATTAATGAATTGAGAACTATGCCTAATACATCAATATCTAGAGATACCTTGGTTGGAAAACTTTCAGCTTTTGAACTTGAGGAATTTGATCCTGTTGCTACAATTAAGACTGATTTAGCTTTCAAAGCATCATCATCTACAACATCATCATCTAAGAAATCTGATTGGAAAGCACTTTATGCAAGAGAACTTGAAGACATCAGAAGGGAAAATGAAGAACTTGAAGAGCTTGAAGCACTATTTGCAAGGAAAATGCCTAAAGGTCCAGTTGGAAGTAAGTATGTAGGTAAAGCACCATTTAAATGTTTTAACTACAATAAAATTGGTCATATGGCAGCTAGGTGTCCTGATAGACATGAAAGATTAAAAGAAGAAGCTAAAAGAACATATAAGCCTAACCCTGAATATCAGAGATACAAATTTAAGAAGAATAGAGACAAATCATGTTACTATGCTAATGAAGGAGTTACTGATGATTCTGATGAGGAACCGACAGACAATGGATGGGCTTTTGTTGCAATAACAGAAGATCAACCGACACCTACTGTACAACCGGTAGAGCAGGCCCTGACAGCTAAAATTGAAGAAAAGGATGAATGGATCATTGATTCCATATGTTTACATCGTATGATTGGTGATAAAAGTAAATTCTTATCTTTTGAAGAATACAATGGAGGTCTAGTAAGATTTGGGGATGACAAAGCTTGTTTGATTAGAGGAAAAGACACTATATCTTTTGATGGTAAGCACAATACTGACAATGTATACTATGTTGAAGGTTTGAAGCATAATCTTTTGAGTGTTGGTCAATTAGTTGAAAAGGGATTTCAGTTACAATTCAAAAATGGTAAATGCAAAATCATGAATATAACTGGTTTGGAAATTGCAATCGGTAATCAGACTAGAGGTAATATCTTTCATTTGAATAACAATGAGAAGACATGCTTAATTGCACATATTGATGAAAGTTGGTTATGGCATAAGAGACTTTGTCATATAAATTTTGATTGCATTGTGAAGATCAGTACAACTAAGGCAGTAAGGGATTTACCTAAGATTGTAAAACCTCACAATCCAGTATGTAAGGAATGTCAATTTGGAAACCAAGTTAGAGCAAATTTTAAGAGTATTCTAGAGAAATCCAATAATGTTCTTGATTTAATTCACACTCATTTATGTGGTCTGGCAAGAACTAGAAGTCTACAAGGAGATAGATATTTTATGCTAATCATTGATGATTATTCTAGAATGTGTTGGGTTACTTTTCTCAGGGAGAAATCAGAAGCTTTTGGGAAATTCAAATTATTCAAGGTAATGGTAGAAAATGAAACCGGTAAGAAAATCAAATGTTTAAGATCAGCTCAAGGAGGTGAATTCACATCTAAGGAATTTAATACATTTTGTGAAGTGAATGGAATCAGAAGACAACTATCAGCACCTCGGACACCCCAGCAGAATGGAGTTGTGGAAAGGAAGAACATAACTATTCTAGATGCAGCTAGAAGCATCATATCAGAAGCAAACCTACCTCATATGTATTGGAGAGAAGCAGTGAATACAACGGTTTACAGATTCAACAAAGTTCACATCAAAGGTGAAACCAATAAGACCCCTCATGAACTATGGTTTGGTAATACTCCTACTCTTAAATATTTCAGAATATTTGGAAGCAAATGTTATATTAGGGGAGATGATTATATTGGTAAATTTGATCCTAGAAGTGATGAAGGAATATTTCTTGGTTATTCATCTAAGAGCAAGGCATATAGATGTTTCAATAAAAGATTGCAGAAAATCATTGAGAGTGCAAATGTGAAGATTGATGAACAGTTTAGAGGTAATTCAAGGTCTATGGACTCTGAACCGACAATTGAAATAATCACAAATGAACCTACACTAAGTGCACCGGTATAGAATATTGATCCAGTCACACCGGCATCATCTGAGAATTCCACAGTGACTTAAGAATAACAACAAGTGGATACACCCAGGTATGTAAGATTGAATCGCTCTGAAAGTTAGATAATTGGGAATAAGTATTTAGGAGTTATGACAAGAGGAAGATTAACAAATGAAGAGGTATTCTTAATTTCTCAAATTGAACCAGCAACTATCTTTGAGGCATGTGAAGATAAACATTGGATTAAAGCTATGGAAGATGAATTGGAACAAATTGAAAAGAATAACACATGGACATTGGTTCCTCGGCCTAAAAATAAAAATGTAATTGGAACTAAATGGGTATTCACAAATAAACTTAATGAAGATGGTAAGGTAATCATAAACAAAGCAAGATTAGTGTGTAAGGGTTAATCATAGAAAGAGGGAATTGATTACAATGAAACCTTTGCACCGGTAGCTAGAATTGAGGCAGTCAGACTATTTCTAGCGTTTGCAGCACACAAGAACTATAAAGTATATCAAATGGATGTTAAATGTGCATTTCTAAATGGTGATCTTGAAGAGGAACTTTACATTGAACAACTTGATGGATTTTCTTTGTCAAATGAAAAAGATATGGTTTGCAGGTTAAGGAAAGCTTTATATGGATTGAAGCAAGCTCTTAGAGATTGGTATGCTAGATTGGACAAATATCTTTTGAAGCTTGGTTACACTAAAGGTAATGCTGACAACAACTTATATTTCAAAGTAACTAATGATGACATCTTGGTTATTGAAGTTTTTGTTGATGATATCATTTTTGGAGGAGAAGATGGATTGTGTAAAGACTTTTCTAATAAGATGCAAGAAGAATTTGAAATGTCTATGATTGGGGAGATAAAATTCTTTTTAGGATTGTAGATTTCACATAATGATAAAGGTATATTCATATGTCAATCAAATTACTTGAAAGAACTACTAAATAAATTTGGTATGGAAAACTCTAAACCAGTAAGTACTCCTATGACTACAATTGATAAACTATCATTGAAGAATGAATCAGCACATGTTAATCCAACAAGATATAAATCTATGATTGGAGGTTTACTGTATTTGACACAAACAAGACCGTATATTATGAATGCAGTATATATTGTTTCAAGATTTCAAAGTAGTCCTAAAGAAAATCATGAATCAGCAGTGAAAAGGATTTTTTGGTATTTACAAGGCACAACAAATCTTGGTTTATGGTATCGTAAAGATGAAATTTTTGATTTATGTGCATACACAGATGCAAATTGGGTAGGAGTTGTAGATGATAGAAAGAGAACCACCGGTGGAGCATTCTTTCTTGGTAGCAAATTGATTTCATGGTTGAGCAAGAAATAAAGTTGTACATCATTATCAACAGCAGAATCAGAATATGTTGCAGCATCAACTAATTGTACTCAGGTATTATGGATTAAGCAAATGTTGTAGGACATAAAGGTAAAATGCAAAGAACCTATAATCATTTACTGTGATAATATGGCAACAATTGATATATCCAAGAATCTGGTATTTCACTCTAAAACTAAACATGTTTATATCAAATTCAATTTTCTGAAAGAGAATGTTGAAGCAAAAGAAGTGAAATTGGTTTATGTGAATACTAAAGAGTAGATTGCAGATATCTTTATTAAACCTTTGCCTAAGGAAACTTCTGAATATCTCAGAGAGCAGCTTGGGGTTATACCCTCACCGGTAGAAACTTAGACAGTTGAAGATTGGCATCAAACTGGTAGGAATTAACATAGAAACCTATTTCCGTCTTTGATGAAGGAGAGCTACTTCTTAGGGGGAGTAGTTGGATAAGTTGTTATTTATAATTAGTTCTATGAACTGGTTGTATCTAGTTTTTGTATTGCTTTGCATTTGATGTCAAAGGGGGAGAGATATCTATGGAAAAACACATTATCTTTTGGGGAGAGATTATTCATTAAGGGAGTAATATTTTGTATTTTGATTTCTAGTAATTTATCTCTTTGGGAGATTGTTGGTTCTTGGTTTTTGTCATTTCTACTTTGGCACTTAGATGGTTTTTCCATCTTGTGTTGCCATCAATGCCAAAGGAGGAGATTGTTGGTATTATGGATGTGTTTCATTGGTTTTTTCATTGATGTTAACACTTATCAACACTTGTCAACACTTATCAGCACTAGAGATCTTTGGCAATGTTCACCGGCATGTTCAGTGACTTATACACAGTCACCGGTATTTGGTTCATCGACAAATTATATTATTCATCGACACTGAAGATGATCTGTTATCATGTGGAGATTACTTGGTTATGTCGAAGACATGGTTTGGACACTTTGTTTTGGTGATTTGGTTATTGGTCTAATCGAGTTTGCATATTTGTTGTTACCGGCAAATTGGTCTAGGTTATGGACTGACAAGCGTTATCTATTCCAGATCAGCATGACACGTTATGGAGATGATCTATTGATTAGTTATTATTGTAAATGAATTAAGCTGACATGATGCATCGCATATTGAATCATTTGTAATTGATTTAATTGTAATATTCTTAGTAAGCCGACCTACACATTTGGTCTTAGGTTTTGGTATATATGTAAGATCTCATTTGTGAGATTAAGTAGAAGTAGAAGTGGTAGAGGATTGTAATAAGGTATATGTGAATATAAGTAGAGCTACTCATGCAGACATCATTTGAAGATTCAAGGAAGGTATGAAGAAGACAATCAAAGCTTAACCGGTACTAAATCCAACATATGAAGATGCTATTCTGAGCAGTACATTATCATTGGATTTAACCATCCAATTGTAGTTAGTGTGACTCCCATCTTGTCATTGAGCAGTGAGCTCTAGGCAGTTGGCCTTTCTGCATGTGCAGGCCCCATTTATACACACATACTATCTGCAATAGTATCATCTAATTGTGGGTAAGGTTTCCCACCGTGGTTTTTCCCCTTACAAGGTTTCCATGTACAAATATCTGTGTTATCTGTTGTGGATGTTATTTGTCTTTCTGTTTCATGCATTAAACTTTACTGGTACTGTTATTAACTGTTAAACTGTCAACTGACATTAAGTTTGGTTTACCAGTATTATGCATCAAGTTTGATTAAGTTATATTTGGGTTGAAATTAATAGACAACTGATTCACCCCCCCTCTCAGTTGCCTCCGGGTCCTAACATGTGAAGGATTTCCTTGAGGTTCTTGCATGTGAAGATCGACTGCATTAAATGTCTACCTCGGGAATGAACATTCTTCTTAGCGGTATCAGAAGAAAGTGCGATGGGTTACTGATTTCTATGTGCGGTGAAGAATGGACAATGCAAAATGACTTGTGATCTGTTTGAGATTGTTTCATTCTATGAAAAGTGTTTGGACGGTCAAGATTGGACCGCCTGTAATTGTAAACCTAAAATACTTAGGGTTTATGTTACCGACCTAATTCTTGTCTATAAGGTCGATGAGTTTTGATATTATTTTTGTTGGCAAAAGTTGTGTGTGTATCCGAGTGATGAGATACTTGCTAGACCAGTGAGTGAAAAATGTAGAGTGTAATTGCAGAGTAGAGGAACTGAAAAGTACCTACCTTAGCATATAGTGTTGTTATCAGATCAAAGTTTTACCTGTTGTCTTCTAACCATTTCAACAGAAGGAAAATCCCTTTGCCGGGTAGCTTTAACAGGCTTACTGTAAATACTCTAACTAGGTGACTCAAGTTCATTGAGCTCTTTAAATCCTCTAGCGAGGCAACCTTTAACAAGGTTTTAACCTTTAACAGGGTATATAGCCATCCCTTAATCGGGTGATCTTCAACAGGATCGGTTCCTAGCAAAACCTTATTGTAAAGTCTTTAACCAGAATAGGCTCCTAACAGAGCGAGCTTCAAAAGAGTTCAAAACAAGCTTGTGGGTATTCATCCCCATCGTGGTTTTTCCCATTTAGGTTTCCACGTGAAAAATCTGTGTCATGAGTTATGCATTTTTCATGTGATGATTAAGTATTCTTTGTTTAGGTGATTATGCATGCAAAGCTAATGGTTATGATATTACTAATACACCACATGCATATGTTTATGGGTGAAGTAGTTATCAAGTATTGAATGATATTTGAAGTATTCAGTTTTACCGATTTAAGTTGTCTGAAGTCTTACTGTGTTTAACCGGTATTGCCATGGTTAAGTTCAGTAATGAAGACAGCCATGGTTAAGTTGTCTGAAGTTTTCCTTACTTTTTTTAGCGAAAATTGATAAAATGAAAAGGGATTTTTAAGGATATTCTCTGCTTTGCAACAATATAAATTTTGTCTTATTTTGACTTTAATAAATAATTATTATTCAGTTTCTAATTTCATTCTGACTAAAGTCCCAATTGATAGGCTGATTGAAAAACATCTATAACTTTCAAATGGTATCACATTTTTTGAATCTGAAGCATGCATCACATTCTATGCTTCACATACTATAGGACTAAAAAAATTGAATTTCATAAAGTTTTGACCAAGTTATGGTGGTCAGACATTCAAGTTTTTATATTTTTTAAAAGTTGTAGTAAAAAATTCATAATTAATTATTTATTTCTAAAAAAACAAAAAAAAAATGATTCATATCCGGACATTAGTATTATACTTATATCCAAAATCTTATAAAAGAATATTATGATTTGATTGTGGTTAGGGTGGTCAAACAGACACCTACTTCTTTTTTTGTTCTAAAATTTTAGTACTACTACATTGAAATTTCAAATTTTTGTCAAATAGATTTTTTTTTTCTTCAGAAAACAACTAGTAGCTTAGAAACTACATTCAGTTTTCTATAGATACTATTCTTATATATTTTTTAAATAATGTTGGTAACTTATATAAATTTTTACATCAAGTTGCCTAACTCTGTTTTTTTGAATTTTCAATGCCACTTAAGGGCATGTTTGGCCCACCATGATCCTGCACATAATCTTAATTATTTCCTATGATATAATTCTCTCTCTCTCTCTCTCTCTCTCTCTCTCTCTCTCTCTCTCTCTCTCTCTCTATATATATATATATATATATATATATATATATATATATATATATATATATATATATATATATCTGTCTCACACACACACACACACACACACACACACACACACACACACACACACACAGAGAGTAAATCATCAAAGAAAACTATCAAGTTTTCAAAAAGAGCCTAGTATTTAATATTTGAAATTTAAATAAAAATATAAAATGCATTAAAAATTCTATATTTGTTCTTAACACAATTTCAATATTTAAAATATATATGCCACTTTCAAACCATAGTCTAATGCTATTCATTTCCTTTATTATAGCGTGTCATGGTACTCGAATTTCACTTAAGTTAATGTCTTTAATTTTAAATAATTTTTTAATTCATATAACTCTTGTATATGATAACAATGGAGAAGTTGGATTTTAAAGGCTTTTTGAAGAATAGTAGCATTACACGATCTTGAAGTTGATTTGCAACTCACTTTAAAAAGTTTAAATCTTAGTCGAATTATTTAAGTATGGAGGTTATAGGGTTTAAACTAGGGTATATATAATAAGGGCAAGTGCAAGGTAATGAGTCACAAATTCGTGGAAGTCTACGCATTGGAAAACGTGCTCCTATAAACGGGGGCCCATTTTCAAAAAATGGGGGCCTGTTTATGCTTCGGGCTCCCGAGCCGAAAGGTAACGGGGGCCCGAAGAAAAAATAAACGGGCCTCCATTTTGTTATAAAATGGGGGCCCGCTTTTAAACAAAATGGGGGCCCGCTTTTTAGAAACGGGCCCCCGCTTTTAAAAACGGGGGCCTGTTTTTAAAAACGGGGGCCCGTTTCTAAAAAACAGGCCCCCTTTTCCAAATTGTATTTTTTCTTTTTTTTCCACAAACCGCCCTTGTTTGAAAATGGGGGCCCGTTCTGTGGAAGTTGATTCCACAACCCGCCACTTGGCTCGGGATTAGACCTGGGATAGGCCTAGGATGGCCACACCTGAGACATGGACCTGAAAATTCAAATATCCATGAATGAAAGCACAAATATGATCTTCTAAAATCATTTACATGCCTGTAATTAGAGACTTTTTATACGAAATAAAAACCCATTTCAGATTATGCTGTCTAGATTCTAAATATGTAAATTTATTTAAAAAATGATTATTTTAACTATTTTTCATTTAATTTATACTAAATCAGGTCCATAAATTGAAATATTAACTAATTTTGTTAATTTAATAACTTTTTTATTTTAATGAATTTTGAAAAAAAAATTATATGTCATCAATCTAAACAAAATTCTTTTCTATTTAAAAAAAAAAAATTAAAAAATGTTAAGTTTACATCAAATTATGTGGGTCATACACGTCAAATTTTTAAAAACAAAATTACGGTCATTAAAAAATTAATAAAAAAAAAAATATTTTTAAAAAAAATACAAAAAAATATGCTCATCAATCTTCAGTGAGTTACAAACCATTTTCCCAAATGGTTTGAGAAAATAATTTGAATTGTGTCAAAAAGTGTGGGTCGTACACATGCATGGTATGGTCCTGAAACAAACATTTTTAAAACATAGTTTTTAGAACTCCATTCCAAAAGTTATTTTTTATTATGTGGGTATTAAAATAAATTACATATTTGGAAAGCACACTCAGAGGGCTATCTTTTATATTACTGACTTTTTCCAAGATTCAATCTCCAAGTGTTTCAAAATTTAAGCTCAAATGAGACAAAATCAGGGAAAACACTTCCACTTTTTGGCCAAAAAGTGGACTCATCTTCTTGCACTGACCCGTAAGAAACTTGTCCAAACCCTTATAAAATCTAATTGAACTAGAATCCAATCTAGGAAACTAAATTAATTGATAAAAATTGAGGTTGATCCAATCGTTTGTAAGCATTATAAATTTAAAAGACATTGTGGACACAAAACTATCGATAGAATATCCCACAAATTATTAGGAAATTTGAGTTTGAAAAGCATTAGTTGAGCCTAAGGAATTATGAAATAAAAAAACCCCACAACATAAAACATTATAGGAAGTGACGAGATTATAAATACCCTACCAAAATTAGTTGACCCATTTCCTTCAAGATGACTTTCTCTTCTAGTTTGGTGGAAATTAAGGAAATTCAGGTCTTGAACTATAAATCAGACCATTAAAAAAAAATATGGATGTTATTTATATTTAGTTTGGAACAAAGAAAGGTATGTGAATAGTTAACGAAAGAAGTTGAAAGGTAGAATGGAAGTAGCGTGAGATTGTGAGGTCTTAGATAAAAAATGTGAGTAGAGAACAAGGAGTATGAAGTGGAGTGCAATCTAAAGGAGTATAATAATGTAACATAGTGGAGGTAATTAGACTAATGTGTAATTATGAATCTATATTATAGTATAACCTATGTTGGCATTGTCATAGTAAGTGCTATGAAATTGCTATGAACTAGCATGTAGGGGAGCCTATTGAAAAAAGAGAGAAATTTCAATCATTATTATAATCATGTAAGCTTAAATAAATAAGAATGTATTATTTTCTTTGAGGTTTTTATGTTGTGTGTATTAATTGCTGTTGTAATTGTGCTAGCTTAAATAAATAAACCCATTATGTTCATATCATGTAATTAGGCAGTCTATGAGACCATATTCCTCTAGGGCATTCTGTCAAATAATTTACGTGTCTTGACTAAGCTTACACAATTTGTATACATTTCTACCAGGGCAATTGCAGCTACACCAATTGAAAAAATTCTTCTACTATTTATCTTGTGATGGATGTCCACACCTTACTCCAAAGCTCCCATTTTCATACAGGCTGGAGGATGTTGACAGAGCTTTACACTTGCTAACCGCATTTGGTTGAAAGCATTTTAACTCTTTTCATTAAACTCATTTTGTGCATAGCCTACAATCATAGCATTCCATGAGCCAACATTTCTTGGAGGCATTCGGTCAAACAATTCATGTACCTCATCGATGAGATTCTATATTTTGCATAAATTCCTATCAGAGCATTTTCGACTATAATAAAAACTCTCGGAGAATTTTCAACTGTAATAAAAACTCCTAGAGCATTTTCGACTATAATAAGCCCTTTTGCTATGCTTTGATGGATGTCTACCCTATTCAAAAACTCCCATTGTGGCACATGAAAGGAGTACGCTCAAAATAAAAACTGATGTGATGGACACCTATTCGTTCCATACGGTGAAACTTCTACGCGGGAACAATTCAAATTTGAATATTAACGATGTTGTTCATTAGACAAAATGAATGGGAATAGGCTTGGAATTTTACGGCCACCCCTTCCCGTCATATGAATATTTAGTCATTCTAATGCCTTTCATTTTACGTTTTAAGAAAAATATTAAGTGTCAATTTTTTTTTAATTTGTGAATAGTTTAATATAAATTCTATTATATATAAACATTTTTATCAATATAATCAATAATACATATCAAATATGAAAAATATATTTTATTTTTAATAAATCAATGTGTAAATAATTTCCTTATTAATTTAAAGTATATTATTATATATTATTGAAATTAGTTAATTTTTTTAATAGAGATTATAATTTTAAAAATGTCACTAACAAGTAAAACATATAATAATCTAAAATGAAAGAAAGAAACTATTTTAATTTATTAATTTAAAATTGAAGACATATTTTGAAGCACCTAAACAAAAATAAATATATTAATTATATATAAAATATTATTTTGCAATGAGATATTGAATTAAAACAAGAAAAGAGAACTGTGTATAAAGAAGAAAAATAGGTTGCACAGAGAGAAAGATAAGACTTACAAAAATTGCAAAAGCAAGATAGAGTTACAAAATAAATACCTTTAGTTTCACATATACTCACAAAATAAATACTTTGAGCTTTACAGATTGAAGATACAATAAAATAAATATTCTTTAATTCATAGATTGAAATTGAAGATACAATAAAATAAATACATAAAGTTTCACATATTACTTTAAGCTCAATAAAAATAATTAAACATACAAAATAAATACCTTAAGCTTCATAGATTGAAGCTACAATATAATTATTACTTTAAGCTTCAGAGATTGAAGCTATAGTAAAATTCAATTGCTGTGAAAATAAATAAAAATATATGCAATAAAAAGAATGTAAAAAATTTAAAAACAATTATAAATTAATAATGCACTCAAAAATCTTAAATGTATTTGTAAGTTTCTAAATTCACACTCAAAAATCTTGTTTATAATAAAAATAGAAACTAGTCTAATTTTTGTAATTACAATATTTAAAAAAATTAGAAATGATTATATCTTATCATTTCAATTATGAGAAGTTTCAAAATTGATATTTAAGACAATCTTATAAAAATGTTAAAAAATTTTTTTGACAAAGTTTCTAAATTTATATAAGAAAAACATACTAAAAATTCATATAAAAATAATATAAAATTAGAAACAATTATATCTTAATCCTACCATTTTAAAATATTCTAAATAAATTTATATATTTATAATAAACCTTGTAAAATAATATATATCAATGTTATAAATTATAATAATATATAATATATATATTACCTATTACTTTTTATACAATTTATTAATAATTTGAAGTGTCATATATACGGTTTTTGGAAAAAGTATCCTGTGAATGCATACGGTCCACTAATTTTATTAGTTGTCATATACAGTCTAAAAGTGCAAAAATGGTCATATAGACCGTCAAATTCTAGGCTTGGATGGGAATACATGGTTAAGTGAAAGGACTGGGCCCACAACCACCTAAGCATGGTCAAAGCTTAGTGTGTTGTTTAAGGCCAGCCGTCGATATGCAGCTATGAAAGTTGATGCAAAATGTAACATTACTTATATGTAGCTATCAAATTCGATGCAAAAGTGTAACGAAACTGCTAATAGTTGGCATAATGTGGTATAAAATTACAATTTCATAAGCCAATAAGTTTGGCTATGAAGTTGCATGGAGTTAATCCTTTAATTTATAAGCTTAAATAAAACAACACTTTGTCTTAAGCTTGTTCAAAATACATATATATTTATATGTATGAATTCATATACATAATGATATATACATGTACATATATGTATATTCCCATATACGCATATATGTACACACATATATATTTATACAAATCGATACAGATACTAATATATCTATAGATAGAACAATTAGAATATCTATAGTAGCATCATATATAAATAGATATATAGGTAATTATCAAGAAAATGATGCAAAAGGTTAAATCTGACTAGTACATATGTCTTGACACAAAAGGTCAACATGGATTTAAATGACACTTCCTTAAAATGACGCCAACGAAATCATGAAAACATGACTACAAGACAACTTCAACCTGTATGTGTGTGTGCAAAGACTCAATTGGCATTACTTTCTTGTTTCCACATATGTATTCCTCTCTCTAGAGATGCTCTCACTCTATCTCTTGGAGGGAAAGGTAGATCATCCTGCATTCATCTTAGAAAGCACAACTATAGCTAGCCCATAAAATATATTCATCATCAATGCATCAAAACAAAATATTAGTCTTATATCATTTGAACAATAATAAGCCTTACATACACATAATCTCAATTAGGATCATCCATATGATATAAACCATATCCATATATATATATACACCACAAAAATACCATGTAAATTAAAAAATATTAATAGTGTCAAAAAGAGGGATGTAACACTTAGTACAAAAAAGTGAATGTTAGGGTTGATGGTTTCAAGGCATATGGTTTTACCTTACCACTTGGTTTTTTTGTACATAAAAGCAAGCAAATGTTTAGTGGTTCAAGTTGGTTGGTTGATTTGTTAGTGGTTTGGATTATTTTCCATTGTATTAAGCTCTCTATTGAAGAGTGCATATGTGAAGTGTGGCATGCTATGTATGGATACATGGAGAATGCATTGGAGGAGCTTGATGTTTTAGAATAATTCATCGAGACTCTATAGGTGTATTATAATATTTTATTCATCAAGAATAACACATTGAGTGTGGATACTTTTGAAGGTTGGTTTTTTTCTCTCATGAGGGTTTTCCTAGGGCATATCCTATGTTATCTTGTGGTATGTTTTAGATCTTTGCATATGGTTATTCTATAAGTGTGTAGGCATTATTTTCTCTCGTGGAGTTATGTAGAAAATATTTTTATCAACTTGTATTAATTTTTTGAAATGCACCTCACCAATGTTTGGGTTTATTTTAACTTACCAGCATGATCTTTTATTTTTTACCATTACTCCCATATTTTATCAACCAATTTTAGTTTTTTGGAATATTTTATATACATAATTGGATTGAAAGATACAATGTTTCTCCTATAGATAGATAGCCATAGAAATGTGGTCAACTAAACTCTCATACATCTATCATGACTCTATAATAGTGTGCACATATGTACTTGGATAAATAGATCATGTATAGATCTGAGATACATATAAAATAGTCCTTTCCAAACATGTTTTTACTTCTACCATAAAAAATCTTTGATATATCTTACCATACACCATCCACATTAGATACATGTGCATAGAAATGAGAAGTGAAAAGGAATAGGAGTTTCTACTATAATGTATCCAATAAATACACCGATATGTCTAAGATATTTACATGCCAACAATAGAAGTATAAAGAGTACCTTTACACTCACCACACACCTCACATGTTTCAAGTTAGTGATAGTCTAGTTGTATCTTTGAAATGAATTCTTCAAAGGTCCACATAAAAAGTAATTCTTTGAGACAAGGTTATTAAACTAGTGAGAATGATTTCATTCTTGAGCTTCCACAATCCTTAGGAATAAAACTAATACTCAACATAAAAGTCCTCAAGTTAGAGTTCATTATGATTATAATTGTGCATCATAGGCCTTGTACAACCATCCATATTATTTTTCAACTTTGTCATCTCCATTCATATACTCATCACTTAAAATATGCAATGTAGTCCTTGCATAACCATCCATAATATTCTCCCATACCTCAATGCATATTTCTTGAGTGTAACTACAAACACTACTCATACACATCTGGTGGCCCTACACATGACTCCGTGTGTTAATTTATCCAATCTAATTATTTTATAAAATATGGAATATCAATGACCATAAGTTATGATTCAATGCATATAATTCACTTCACTTTGTAATTCCTATATTATAGACTAACTATAATCATATAGATTTAACATCTATTGCAATATTATTCACCTAACAAATGTATCATACATGTTGGACATATGCACTAGCATATACATGGGGCCTAGTTGACATCCTTTGCATAAATACTTGCTTTTTCTATTCTAAAATGTAGAAGAGGTGTAATGAATACTCAAATTACCTCTCAATACATTGTAATTATTTAGTTTATATATGTGGGATCTCTACCAAAAGCCTTCCATGCTCATATATGTTTTGGTTTGTATAATTTTATTAGATTTATTATACGTTATTGTTGCATAACTAGCTAGTCTATAGGATCGTCCCTTGGCTCACCTTTGGAATCAAATCATTTCTATCATAAGCACTTACTCTTGATTAAGGAAACTATCATAAATAGGTTACAAGAAAGAAAATTGAAGTTGTGTTTGTTTACCATATTATTTTAAAATAAGTATAATACATTTGAATGCATTATATGGTCTATGATATAAGGGAATCCCTTGAATTCTTTATAAAGGAGAGGATTTAATAGATATAATATGGTATCCATGTGATCAATGAGGGAATTTCTAAAATATATTGGGATAAAAAGATAATTATTACTATTCTGAAATTGATTAAACAGGGAGAGGGACCAAACCTAATACATAACAAGGTGAAACTCACAAATAGTGAGTTCACCAACACCTACAAAGAGGAAATCCCTTTGTAGCAAGAGGGGATTTTGACTGGAGCACCCAACTAGTGGGACCGAGGATCCCGAGACCTCAAAAGGGTTACACTTTTAGAGTATAAGGGTTTAGGAGACCACCCTGAACCATATTCCAACCAAAAACCCTTGCACTAGCAGCAAGCCAACCAAGGAAACAAGAAACAAACAAGTTTTGAAAGGCTTCTTACAACCTTATTTCTAAAGGACCTCCTTTCATAGAGACATGCTCCAAAAAAAGAGGGGACCACAAAGCTCTCAAAAACAATGTTTTATAAGGAGTCCAGCAACCTAAAAAAAGACAGAACACCTACCCACTCTGAACAAGCACAAAGTAGGGCAATCAAGGGGTAGACTAGCACAGACAAACTGAAAGGGTTTTAAAAGGCACCCCTTAACCTTAAACTAATTTTGGAAGGCACCCATAAACCTTTTGAGCGATTTAACCAGCTAATATCAAAGTTAGAAACAAATAACCAGCTTACAACATTAGTTGAACCTGCAAGATCCACCTCCATAGGATCTACAAGGACTAAATCTTCCTCAAAAACAATCTCAATATGATTGCAAGCAAGATTCACAATAACATCGTCCACACCGACACCCACCTCAATAGGAACAGTAGTGAAGATCATAATAGGGTCCACCTTGAACGATCCACCAAGCCCCCAAAGAAGAGTCCCTACCTCAATAGAAGATACACCACAAAGAGCAGGTAAAAGCAACAAGAACCCCTCCAACAGAGAAGAAGAAGCCAAGGCCACATAGAATGAGCAACTGAGAGCCGCCTCAAACAAGCCCCAACCAACATCTCAGGAAACTGTTGCTAGGGTTGGTGCCATACTCCTCTAGAAAAAAGAACCCCAAAGCCACAAAACGAGGTAATTATTATGATTACTATATGCATTTTACATATTTTGGAAAATTTCATAATAAAATATAAAAGTTCATTTGAGAAATCTTTTGTTAAGGTCTTGATCTCCTCGAAATTACTTTAAGTTCAAGGAATGCATTTAAAATAACCATACAATCCCAAAAGAGTAGGATAATGATTAGTATCTATTATGCTAGGTATTGAAATAACATGTTTATGAGTCATATTTGTAGGTAATTAGGTTTCTTGAAGGATTATATATCTTTAGTGTACAAGGTACTCACTTTTCTAGGAATAATATTACTATCTCAAATATCAAGGTACTTTCAACAATGATAGATGCATCATAATCCCATGGGGAAGTTTTCATCTCATAGTTTGTAATTCAAATCTCAAGTGGTCTAGAGGAGGATCCTATCTTCATCAAAGATAAAATTATAAAATATAAAAAGGAAAATGATAACATAGTTAACCAATACCCGTTCAAATGTGTAGAAGAATTTTAGAAAATAGTGCCACTTCAAAAAAAAAATTTAAAAGAAAATAATAAATAGGGTACAAATGGATTTATAAATCTTGTAAGGTTAAGAGTGAAAATTCCTATAACAAAAAGTGGGTGCATATATTTAATTAGTTTGTGTAAACTCTATATTTTCTAGATCACAGTGTAGAACACCATTCTTCTTAGAAACAGGGGACCATATAGAGGATCCAAATACATTCATTATGATTAAAGGAGATAAAGAACAAATCATTTGTCAAAGACGAGATCATAACTTGCTGAAATGGTTTCCATTTGTTCACATCCCATCTACTAATCACATCACTTTTAGGCTTAGACCCTAGAAACTTCATAGTAAGATATTTTTCTATCTTGAAGAAGATATTTGAAGACATAATCAAGAGCCCTAAAATGAATACCCTTCTCATTCACAAGCAAGTCTATAGAATAAGTTGATGCATGTTTATTGTAGATCTTACCTTTAGTCATTTTCATCCAATAATTTTAACCTTCACTTACACAAGAAGATTGTACATTATTGGTCCAAAACACAACCATGCGCAAAAGGCATCCATGAAATTTTACTTATCAAATTATCATTTCTAACATTCATTCATTCAAAATTACTTTTTAAATATTAAGACATCTTATTCTAATAAATTTGTATATAATATATATGAATCAGAATAATCTTATACAAATTTTGATAACCTAATTAAAAATCTCCTTTCAAAAGATTCAATTTTCTTAGAATTTTTTATACTTAAAGTATAAAATATACATAAAATATTTATTGTTCCTTAATGGGTGCAATTATATTTTGGATATCGACTGTTTTTGAATGAAGGTAAGCAGACTTACAATATCCATGCTGTCCTTTTTGTTAAATTTATCAACCCATACAAATAGAGAAATAAAATCTTCATGGGCAGTGCAAAATTGTTGTTTATAGAATTCAAATTGACGGTAATGAAGCATATCACATTTCCAAATTTAGCTCACTAATTGTGCCCACTAGAAATAGAAATAGTTTTATTATTAGCCATTATTTACGGACTAGTACAAGGTGGCTCAGTTTTGGACAGGGCAGACTAGTTAATAGCCTTATTTAGATAGATAGCAAGCTAGATAAACTGAGAATATCTCTCTGGCTGAAACTATAAAAAGAAGTTGCTCTAAATTGCAAGTTACACGTTGCACTCATTCCCAATTCAATAAACCTAAATTTGCCACCACTTGTCAACAACAAATCCTATTTTAAGGTTGTGGGCATGCCAAGAAAAGAAAATCCTGTTAAGTGAAAAATGCCTGAAAAGGAAATCACAGAATCCGAATCATGGGGCCACTGCACCTGCTCTCTGCTGTTTGCTTGTTCGTTGCCGACTCGAGCGTTACTTCAACCCAAAAATACAAGGAGATACTCTTTCCCTTGTTCAAATATGAAGTATCACCCTCTAAAATAGCATGCAAAATCTTGCCATCATATCTATTATCACTATACTTGGCAAGCGTAAGCCCACCTTTCCATTTGGAGTAGTTTGTAGTAAAAAAAAAAAAAGGTTTTTTTTTCCACTTATTAGAACTTTCTTCATTGCATCAAAATCTTTGTTTTGGCTTCTTTCTTGTAATTGATAGAGTATCCCACACAATTTTCTAATAATACCCACTTGATATTTTCTGCTCTATTTAATACCTGTCTTTTGGGTTTACATTCCCTAACCCTAAACTATCAATAGAAAATTCTATTCCAAGAGTGAGATACGAAGAGTTTAAAGGAATGCTTTTAGAATACATTGCCAACCGTTTTGGATGCCATCTTTTGCTTTCCTGAAAAGATTGTGAAGTTATGGTAGCTCTGGATTTTCATTATTAATAAGTATGTTTTTTTTTCATTCCAATTTCTCAGCCTTAGATATCTGTATTGGGTTGATTTACTCATTCAGTGGGTCTTGTATTCTTAGTTATTTTTATTTTTATAAGATCATGCCTTGCAACCTGATTTTCTTGTTTGAATCCTTTGTGTAGTCATTCGATGATAAAGAGCTTTAATTGCGAAGAGAGAATATATCCCAGGAAGATATGGGTCGAGGGAAGATAGAGATCAAGAGGATAGAGAATCCAACCAGCAGGCAAGTCACATTTTCTAAGAGAAGAGGAGGACTGCTAAAAAAGGCCCAAGAATTGGCTATTCTTTGCGATGCAGATATTGCTCTTATCATCTTTTCCAGCACAGGCAAATTGTTTGAGTTTGCCAGTTCTAGGTATGTTTTGTTTACCCATCTTAAATTTTCTGCAAAATTTATGCGAACTATGTTATCGTGGGGTATTTTTAAAATTTTCTTACAAAAACTCCTTGAAACATGATGGTGGAACGATTTTCATTCGTTGCTAACGACTTGCACTGAAAGTTTCTGTAGAAAAATGGAAAGAAATAGATGGAATCTGTTAGAAAAAAATAACATGCAAGGAGTGGAGAAAATTGGAGAGAGTTTTTTTAAAAAGAAGTAAAAATTCTTGAGAGAAAAATACAGCAAAAGTTTCCGTGTTCAAGATTTTGCGTAACCCCTCTTTATTTTGCAAGTATGTCTATGTTTTAGATGATAGAAAAAACATCCTTTCTTGAAATAAATTACTGGCCACGTACATCAAAACTTATTTTCTCTTATGATTTAGTAAAGACATGATCAACATATGTGACCAGTGAAGGAGAATGATTAAAAAACAGAGCTCTAATACCATACTGAAGTAAATGGGGAGAGACTGCTGTTGTCAAGCCGTTGGTGATGCATGCATACATGTCTTCAATTTCTCTCCGGATGAACAACGGGAGTTTCAATTGAATTCTCAAAGCAATAAACTTGGCTGGAGGAAGAGTTTTGGTAAAGATATCATAACACAATTACGATTCCACATTTTTAGTGGATTAACCAAATCACGATGACGGATCTCAACATGTTTTGATCTAACATGAAACACCAAATAGTGATTGGATATTCTTGAACCAAATAAAGATCCACCAAGATCTTTCAAATCCAAATGACTTGAAAACTTGCTTCTGCTATTGCAATACATTATGCTTCTTGGAAGAGAGAGCCACAGTTGTTTATTTTTACTACTCCGCAATACAACTCTAGAACCAAATGAGGAAACATAATGAGAGGTCGATTTTCTATCCACTAAACCAGTTTGTGTAGCCAGTTAGTTCCAATTTGTTAGTAGAAGAATAATGAATGTCAAAATTTAATGTATTGTTGACATACCTTAGGATTCTTTTTACAACTCGCCAATGAATCTCATGTGGATCCTGCATGAATTAAGAGATGAAACTCACAACATACATAATATAAGTCTTGTAGTAGTGAGGTACATGAGACTTTCAACCAAACTTCTGTATAAGGTTGCACAACCATCTTCCTTGTTAGTTTTTCACGAAAGGCTATAGGGGTGGCAACAAAGTATATGAGATTATTCTAAACATCTTCTATAAATCACCAGCTACATACTTGTTTTGAAAAATGGATATACCTTTACATTGGTGTTGCACCTTCACACCACGGAAATAATGCATAAGTCTAACATCTCAAATTCTTGTTTCATTTGTGCTTGAAATTTTTTCATGAGAGTTGTGTTATTACTTGTATAGATAAGATCATCAACATAAAGACAAACAATGAAAATTGGTGGAATGTGTAATCAGAGTTCAAACAAAACTGGTCTAAATTTAGACCTACACAAGTAAAATCTATATTGATAGACAAATTCTAGAGTAAGCCTACAGAAAAAAATTGGTAGAAAAAGGTGATGTCTGCATTATGCTTTGACATGGTAGCTTAACGAAAGAAAAACGAAGGATTATTTAGATGGTTCTCGCAAGTCTTTCAAGTAATTATTTAATTGTTAAAATATTGTAGTCTTATCTAGGGGCTACTTGGAGTATTTTTGGGTATTGTTGAGAATATTTAGAAGCTTTGATAAATAGGTGGCTATACATATTTGGTAATAATAGATAAAGTTCTTAAATTTCACGAGGTCTAGTTTCATGAAAAAAATTTTAACAATAAGGAATGTTTTTTTATTAAAAATCAACATTAATTAGGGCGCCGACCCTTTAACATAGTCAGGGACTATCAAATACAAAAGCACGTGGGTAGTAAGAAAACAACAAAATATGGGAGCAAGCCCCAAACAAACAAGGTTGGACAAAGAAAGAGAAAACATGTCTAACCTTCAACAACCCAAACCCAGCTCAAGGAGGAGTATGGACACCTAAGCCTTGACAAGGAGGGGTTTGGGGTGGGCGGGGAGGACTTCCCCTTCCGCCCGCAACAAACTACAATCCAGGCGATATTGTCATTGGGACAATCAAGGGAATGATCAAGCCGTAATGATCACATTTGGAAACCATCAGTAGAGCCAACAGAGTGTTGCTGTTGCAGAACAGCAGGGGGTTGTTGCAGAACAATAGTAGGAATGTTAAATCTATAGTTAAATTTACAATTATATAATTACATTAAAAAATAGATAGGAATTTGAAAAATTATAGATGACATCTAACAACAAAATTTTAGGAAGCATTTGAAGGAAAGTTTCAACCCCGTTACCTTAAAGACACCTCTTAAAATCTAAATTCTTTTATTCCACAACATTATTTTTCTTTTTTTTTGGGACTCCTACTCCACAAAGATAGTTGGCATTGTTATTTCATGAAGCTACATGGAGAACTATTTTAATGGAGGAAGGGATTTCATGAGACCACTTTTTTAGAGTAGAGAAGAGAGGTAAATAAGCATTTCTACCTTTTAATTCATATGAACTAGCTAAAACTTGAACCTAGGACCTTCCATTTACTGCTAGAATATTCTATCATCTGAGTTGTTGGTCTCTCTTTGACCAGTTCATCACCAACCCAGATGTATCTTAATTCCAACACTCCACCTTAAACTACATGGGGCTCCTAGATTGATTCTAATACCACATGTTGAATTATAACTTATATGACCCATAAAAGACTCAAACCTAAAATCTTTCAATTGAATTGCTAATGCTCTACCAACTGAACTATGACCCTTTTTTACCCTGTCCAACAGAATACCGCTATTCTAAGAAAAAGATAATCTATCCTCTCTCACGCTGCGCGTGTGCTAATTTTCATCCAGTTCTCTTGGGTTCGAGGCAAATATGCTCCTCTGCGTGCTAGGGTTTCAACACTTTTGAAATATTTTGTGGTATCTTTGCTCAAATGTACGTTAAAATTGATTGGGACGATGGTTTGAAGGATGGTCGATCTGAACCCGAATTCTAGACTATACCAACATGCGTTTCAGGTGCCATCATTGCTTTTAATATAGAGATTCCTAAGCCGGAAAGAATTTTCTACACCCCCTTCGTGGCAAGGAGCACAGACCCAGCGAAGGGGGAAAAGTCTTTGTTCTTTTCCAGCAGGATTAAAGATACTAATGATGAACGCTCGCTAAATGATCCATATTTTGATCTTGAGAATGATATATTGACTCATGAAAATAACACTTGTTGTTTACAAATGATCTGTCTACTACGTCTGATGTTTCCCAAGTACTCCTCCAGGACTCGACCACCTTTACTTTGCCTCTGGTTCGGAAGTCCCATAGTGTTCTCCACCGGTATGTGGATAGCACTTTGAGAAATTTGAGACAAAGATTCTATCAATCGGATGACCGTTCAAAGAAATGAAGGTTTTAGTTAAAAATGAAAAATCTCCGTGAAAAATGATACTAATTGTTTTATTTAAAATGTGTGATTTTTTTTTTTATATAGATATAAGGTTTGCTTAATATTTAAATTAGATTGAGAAATATAATTATATTGGTAGCAAGGGGTGAAGTGTAGTGGGGTGAGTGTATATAGTCAAATAAAATAAAATATTTCTTAAAATAAAAGTTCAAGCAATGCAAATAAAATAAAATAGCTTTTTTAACTATTGTTCATGGTATAGTGTGATGTTTAAATTGTGGGATGAGTTGTTGTGATCACGAGTATTTGTTCTTGTTGATTTTATGTGATCCCAGGGTTGAATCTTCATGTTGAAGTGGTGGGTGTTCGTGTCCTTGTCTTAGTGCTCCAAACCCTCATTGGGCTGGTGTATTAGCAGGTTGTGTGCCCATGTTTGATTTAATGTGATCCCAGGGTTGAATCTTCATGTTGAAGTGGTGGGTGTTCATGTCCTTGTCTTAGTGCTCCAAACCCTCATTGGGTTGGTGTGTTAGTAGGTTTTGTGCCCATGTTGGGCTATAGGGCTAGCAGGTTTGAACTATTCATGTTAATATAGTGTGTTCATGCCAAGGACCTCAAAATAGATATATTTCCACACCTTTTAGATAGATGTATTCAAGATATGTATATTAGTTCTAATAAGAGTTAAGAACCATTGGATATCTATTCTTGTGATGCCTAGTTTAAGTTTAATTTATTATATAAAATACTTCATTCAAAATTTTGTAGTTTACATCTTTGTGTGTCCATACACACATGTGCATTGTGTGTGTGTGTGTGTGTGTGTGTGTGTGTGTGTGTGTGTGTGCATACTAAATTTAACATTTGCATGATTGTTGAGTGGATATAATTGAAGTCAAAGATCTAGTATATATGTGTGTATGTGTATGTATATGTATATACACACACATAATATAATCCTCTATAAATAAATAAATTATATGAAAAAGAGGTTTATAATAAAGAATAGTTGCGCACACGCACGCGCACACACACACACACACACACACACAGATATATACATATATATATATATATATATATATATATATATATATATATATATATATATATATATATATATATATATATATATATATATATATATATATATATATATATATATATATATATATATATATTTCTTGGAAAATAGTGAAGAAGGATACATTGAAACATGTCCAAGAATGTATGACATGCCAAATGAACAAGATAGAGCAAACACATTCAGCAGGCCTACTTCAACCTATTTGTTAGAAAAATATTTTTTGTTACGCCTAGTAGTTCATTGAAAAGGGTTATTTAGAACCTAGATAGATTTAGGTTCTCTTAGTCACCGAAGGCCAAGCTATTGGCATAAAAATGTTGCAAGCTCGTCATTGTCTTTACTTCTCATTATGGATGTTGAGGTGTTTGTCATTGTATTACCTACAAAACCTATGAAGTGCACATATTTAGATACTATTTGTAATGGTGGTCACTAATATCAAATTTTTATTGATATTTATCCCATGAATGATTTTTAATCTAGTATTTCTTTCCTTCTTTCTAAATTTGGGAGATCTATGATACCATGTTCCCTTACTTCTCATGTACTAATTTTTGGGGAAGATGTTTTAAGGAATAAGGAGTATTTCTCTTAAAATGGGTTAATTTATAGATTTGATAGACTATGGCCTTATCTTCATG